>NC_044496.1:53731635-53764135 GCF_902362185.1 Chanos chanos | reverse complement strand
GCTGTCTCCTTTATGTGTGTTCTTGCTTTATTTCATTCTTTGCATTCGTAAAATGTTTGATCTGTCATGGCTAGATAGGCTGACAGACAAAACCGAAAACAGTTAATTTAGCGACCGAAGCTGGAATCTCAGAGCGGCAGCGCGAGCGGCAGCCGAGGTTAGGAGACTTGTGCCAATGTTGGTCCATCATCTCTTGTGCGTCCGTCTGTCATGAGGCTGCCGCTCCAAATCTGGCTACTGAACACTGGCCTTTTTTGAGCTCTGGGGTCACCCCCTCCTCCAACGCTGCCCTGCCCACGCCTCATCCTCAGCCACACCAGGGGCACCTGGCTCCCCTCCCTGCCACGGCTGGCAGGATCAATGGGAGAATCTATCCGAGCAGGGTGACCGAAGGTCGGCATCAAAGGCCCCCTGCCCGCTGTCCTGCCACCTGGTGCTCTGTGCGGGTCACATACAGGCACCTCCACCGCTGCCCCAGCCTCCCCTTCCACAGTCTGTGGACAGTGAACGGCAATCCAGGCGCTGTGTGATCTCCCAGTGCTCTGGCCTTGGCTCCCCACATGGGGAGAGGGCCAGAGGTCAACCCCATCAGGGTTCTAACCCTCGTCTGATGAGCTGGTCTGGTTTTAATGAAGCATCACTGATTAGTCCGTCTTTAGCACGGAGAAGAAGTGTACAAAGTTGAAGCTTATGTTTATTCTATGCCTTTTTTTGTTGTTGTTGTACCCAGCTTTATAATCTAACTCAGCTTTGTAATGTATTTCTGACTTTTTTTGTACTTTTTTTGTTCTCAAGGAACCACAGGGTTCAATGGAATCTCAGATGGGTGCATAGTGTACTACAAAACAATGATAAAAAATTAATCTGGGTGTGTATGCATATGTTGTACAAAAGGAATGTAAATTTCCATGGTCTGCTGTGTGTGTGTGTGTGTGTGTGTGTGTTTGTCTGTAACTGCATGTGTCTTTTGTGTGTCTGTGTGTGTGTGTTTCATGTCATTATTATTAGTTTTTGACTATCAGTTTGTTTCTCAGATCTGACAAAAAAAAAAGTCATACAAAATTCCTTTCAAATCTTCTCTTTTTCTTAATACTTTTCATTTTCATGTGAATTGAATGGGCAATTATTTCAGAATAGTTAAATTAGCCATACAACATATTCCTTATTAATATACCAACCCTCTTCTCCCAAATGTTGGTCATATGGTGAAAGAAAAGGCAATTATTTCCATGCAGCTGTCAATATTCTGAGCACACTAATACAGTCTAATTAAATGTCATTTCTGCTGCCATTAATCAAAATGAACAACTCCAAGGGGTTTTTCAAATCTCCATGAAACACTTCACTTCTCCCCCCTCAAATATATGACTTGATCCCTCATTGTCCCTAACTCTTCTGAAGAGAGATGAAAGGAGATAGAGAGAGAGAGAGAGAGAGAGAGAGAGGGAAAGAGAAAGAGAGAGAGAGAGAGAGAAAAAAGACAAGTTTGGCAAGAGAAAGAGTGAGGGGGGAGACAGATGGCGTGAAGTCTGCAGCTCTCTGGCGTCGAGCGGATGGCGCTAAAATCCTCCTTCTCGCACATTCCAACAAATCCAACCAGGAGGCTCAGGAGTGTGCTCCACTGTTCTCCATTTCTCTCGTGGAAGTGTCTGACCAAGACAGATTCACACACACACACACATGCTTTCTCTCTCACTCTCACACAGTGTCAGGCACCCATAACCTATCCGCAAGTTTACATTTTTATTAGCTAATGTGGCCAGCTACAGGTTTTACTGGCCTGTTAAGATGGGAGAGACCCAAAGCTGGAAAGAGGGATAGCTGGGTACTGATCAGTACTATGGAGATGGGACACACACACACACACACACACACACACACTATCTGAGTGCCATTTAAGTGTAAAATCTCATTGAGTAAACACAGAACCAAATCAATGAAGCAAAGGCTCCACAATCCATTTATATGCGAAGAAGAAAAACGTAAGAAGCTTTGCCATTAGTTGCACTGGTCCTCCACATCTGCCTTTGGCACAGATAAGGAGCCTGGCAGTTTAGCCCATGACGGTCTGGACTCCACCTCTTCAATATGTCAGAGTAAATGGCAAGTCAGTCTTATAGGCGTAGCTGTTTGGTATCAATGAACAAAAGTGGAGAAAAAAGCCTCCAAATATCCGCAATTTTTAATTCATATGTTTGTAAGAATAGTGTTATGAATACCTCATGGAGTGGTTGTGTTGTTGGGGTTTTTTTTCCTGCTTTTTTTTTTCTATTGCAGCATTTTATCTGGCATCATTTACGGCACAGATAGCGCTAATAGCTGTTGACATACAAAGCAACCATTTGGTCTCACTGTCAGCCAGATGTGAGCTGCACAGATGGGTTGGGGTTTTTTGCTTTTTTTTTTTTTTTTTTTACAAATGGCACTCTTGATAACAGAGACAATTAATGTGCCTTTGATTGTTCTCTCTACAGTAATCTCCCGTTCACTCTCCAAAATGAACTCATCGAAGGCGTGCGAACAGTTACGGATCAATCTTGTCAGATGAGGCAAAGACGATTGAATTGTGTTAGTGACACTCCCTCCAACCTCAGGAGCTAAAAGCTCCCACGTGGCACTCTGCCTGGGTGCTCTCTCTCTCTCTCTCTCTCTCTCTCTCTATCTCGCTCTCTCTCTCTCTCTCTCTCTCTCTCTCTCACTCTCACTCCCTGGATGGCTGCACTCCACCGTCTCTTTTCACTGACGTACAAATGAGTGAGTGAGTGAGTGAGTCAGCTGGGACTGTGTAATACTTTGAAAAGGTCACTTGAGGCATACGTATGAAATAATTGTTAATGATGATAATAAAAAGAACAATCTGTGTAAATCCATCTTTGAAGTCATTCTTTTTTCTCTCTTTTTTTTTTTTTTTTAACTTTTTCACGCTGAGAGTGGTTTTATCCCTCATTACCCTTTTGTGGAGAAAGGGGTTTGACAGCGCATTGGGCATTGAGAAATATTCACAATTAGCCTCAATTCTAAAGTCGTTGTCCTTGGCCTCCATACAAGAAACCAGCCCGTTGAAATATACACTTAGGGACCACTCTGTACCAATGCAACCCAAAGCATAACATCCGCACAAACCCAGAATTAAAACAGCTCAAACCCCCCCCCAAAAAAAGATTTTTTCTTTTCAGAGTATTTCGTACACTGGGGAACGTAACTTTAAATGTCACTACAATTGATGAATCCTCTCAGCTATGCCAGTCATATGCAAATATTTGAGTTCATGCATGAATAAAAAAAACTGTTTTATTGTATTGCAACTGGGTCCCAGTGCATGGCATTTCCTCCAGTATATCACAGAGCATGGCTGACCGCTCCTCCAGCAGGGCAGGCTAAAATTCTCTTCCGCAGCTGGTAATGCCCAGTTTCACAGCTGCCACAACCAACAAGGGACAGCAGCAGACGTCCCATGTGTCACGCAGTGTACCTGTCATCATATGGAACAGTGGGTTTTAGAGAACTTATCATCACTCTGGGCAGCTGGAAGCGTCCACGGTCAATAAACTGGAAATTCCATAGTAATTCAGGGCTGTGGGTCCTTGTCTTTGAATTATCGCTGCTGTCATTGAATGAATGTCAAATTGTCAAATATCACAGCACATCCCAACAACCTACAGCATGCTAATTTTTGCAAGCTCATCGCAGCCATCTAATTGAACTTTCAATTATATGTGTTACTCTCAACACCAGTCTTGCTAACAAAACATTCTTCTGACTGTATCTCTCAAATAAGCACGGTTGATTTCCTCTGTGAGCTAAAAGTTCACTACAGTTGCAAAATATTTTTCTGTAAGCCAGCCTGCAGAACCATAATTGTGCTCTAATGCTTAGCCAAAAGCAGCATTTTACATCCAACTGATAGGCTGACCTCACATTGCATATTTTGCCATATGTGTAATCTGTTAGTTGGTGTTGGGTAATTATGGTGATGTACTCTGTTTGATATGTGTTTATAAAAAGGCAATGACCTTATCTGACCTGAAGAGGAAAAGTGTGCATGTTTGGAGGGAAATGCAAAGACATACACACACACACACACACAGGCACACACATGCACGTACACACACGCAGAAATAGTGATAATTGTCTTTGTCAGGTTATGGTGTTTTTTCCTAGCTTCAGAGGCCTCATCCTGGAAAATGAAGCAATTTCTGATTGAAAACAGTGCCTGTAATTAGAGCATTTACTACTCGTAACCACTTGGCAATAAATTTGTATGCAAAGCTGGCAGCCAGCTAATCTGGGGGAAAACGTTTGTTTCCTTAATTGCCCTCTTAGGACAAAAGTGAAGTGGGGGAGGGGTATAAAATGCTAACGTGCTGTAGGAGGAATGGGACCTGGTGTGAAGAACGGATGGGGCTCCCTGAACACAGAGGTTAAACTGGTAACAGCATCCACCCCCACCTCTTCTGAGGCCAGAGGCAACACACACACACACACATGTACACACACAAATGTGCAAACTAACCAGTTTAGGGATGAGGTTGTGTATGAAACGAGTTGATGGCAGTAACACCAGTATTAATGAATTCTGTTTTCGGCCTATCAGGTCACAGATGACACATCCAGGGCCCATCCACAGCAAGTGTAGCAGCTTTAGACTCATGCTTTTCACATGAGGAAGCAATGACATCATTCTCTCAGTTCTCTCAGGTGAAGAAACACACACACACACACACACACACATACACACACACACACGTACACACAGAGTGCAAGTTCAATGACAGTGGAGTGGAAACACAAGTAACAGCTGGTCACATTAATGCTTAGATAAACCTTCACCATCATAAAGACTGACATAATAATCACAAGAGATCACAACTGTGACAAAAGAGGATTTTCAATTTGTCATATAACACTGCAAAGACACGTGGTACATCTTTACTATCCCTTTATGAAACTGTCATCTTGGCGTTAATTCAATAAGTGAGTCAGTGCGTCAGTGAGATGCAGTAAGTTTTAGATGTAAGGCTTTGACTGAAAGCTTTGAAAACTTAACTTGTGTTTCACATCCTTCAAACGAAGTCCAACTGCCAGTCGTGTAAAGCGAAATCAACATGCTATCAACGCAGAATTCAATAAATTTTTGTCCCAGTGTATTTCTTTTCAACATAACATAACACAGGTATATTCACACATTTACGCACGCATAACAAACACATGAAATATAAAACAGTTTTTGACACTTCACACAAAATTTCAGCAACGCTGATTTCTCAGGAGAGCTAGCTGGTGTGTCTTCACTCTCTCTGACTTTATAAACTGCCCTGAATTCACCACGCCTCCGATGCGTCCTCACTTCGCCTGACATATACGCTGTCCTGAATTCACCTCTGGTGCGTCTTCATTCAGCCTGACACAAACTGTCCTGAATTCCCCTCTCTCTCTCCTACACCCAGTTACAGGACTTGATCTGTGAGAATGAATTCCACCACATCTCTCCTATTCTGACTGTACAGATACAGAACACTCACTATGAATACTGAATGAAACTTTGGGAACCCTGCGGATAGGAGTGTTACCCAGTACTACAGAGGAACACACACAACATGAAAGCATATACTGCAGAGATTTCATCTGTGATGGTGTGACAGGGTAGTGTACAATACTGTTTCTTTTGTTTATGTTTTGCACAAATGTATGTTTTTTAAGAGTAGTAAAAAGCATCTGTTGCAATGCAAAACTTTCAATAGGCATGTGTAGCTGTAACTTCATAATTTACATTTGATGTGTATTGTTTAAGTTGTTTTCTGTTGAAATTGTTATTGTGGTGCTCAGATCATGTGAAATGAAAGTCTGAGAAGTCATGTTTACACAACATATGTTAAACCTGAAAACAGTACAAAAGAGAGTCTAGCTGTTTCCCCCAAAAGACACATAAAATTAGAACAATAGTGAATTTTATGGAGTGAAAAATAAAACGTCATTTAAAGATAAAGCGGAACAGTTATTAATGTTGCTTCGAGGAACTGTCTAATTATAAGATCTCATTAATTAACTTAGAGGGACGTCCTACGCAGTCATTGTCTCTTTCACTGTGTCTGTTACATTACTACTGTATAATAATGGCTAAATCTATCAGCATGACAAACATATTTGGGGTTTGAGTTGGCAGGACACGTGTCACATTATTATACGAGTGCAGGCAGACATATTATGTTTTCACAACAATGGATTTGATGATGATTATTTTAGCGCAAACGGTGCAAATATCCATTAAGCTTTTTATTCTCTTTCTGATCAGGTTTAACAGTGACGCTTCAGCAGTGTATTATAGTAAAACTTAACATTATACTTAAATATATACTTTTCTGTTTATTTTGAATAAGCTTTTAAAGTTGCTTTCAAAGATCATCCACATATGTTGATAATTGCACTGTTTAAAAAATACACTCACTCACTCACTCATTACCTAAGCCGCTTATCCTAATTAGGGTCGCGGGGTGAACAATACATACATGTGTATATTAGCTCAAACATCCAATAACTGTGTGATTAGGTTTTGTCTTGGACATGTTATATATTGAATAAATACATTTTAAAAAACATTCTCTAATGTGGTGACAGTGTGTTGTGGACATATATTTGTATGTAATTATATCTGCTATTTAACTGCAAGATGATTGGAAAGAGTTTTTCTTTTCCAATTCAGAATAAATTAATTTAACCAAGATTGCCAATACCTGGGGTTAACAAAAAGAGTATCCATATCATCTCACTGTGATCACTGCTAATGTCAACAGCCCTGAGAGGTTTCATAATAACATTACTGATATTAGTCAAATGTATTTTCAAAATGTAGCGTTGCAGATTTTAATGGTCATCACTTTAGAGGTGAACTTTGCTGTTTACCTGTGTGTGTGTGTGTGTGTGTGTGTGTGTGTGTGTGTGTGTGTGTGTGTGTGTGTGTGCGTGCGTAAATGGTTGTACAGCACTTTTATAATGAACCTCATCTCACTTCAGATATTCATGGCACATCTGCAGATTTCTTTGAGAATTGTAAAATTTCACAGTCATGACCTGACTGCCAAATACCCTCTGCTTATCACCAAAGGAATAATACCAAGCAAGATCAGAGAAATATGTAAACATTCCCGTCTGTAGATACAGCAAAAAGTGTTAAGAATATGGATAGATCTGGTTTTAACCTTCTTTTTTGTATTTATGTTTTGTGTTTGTTTTGTTTTGTTTCTTGTTTTGTTTGTTTTGTTTTGTTTTTCCAGTTTTGATTTCATTTAATTGTGTTACGAATAAAATACTGTGAAGTTAGCATGGAAACTTTATTCTACTTTGTACAGAAGACAGTGATCTATTCTTGTCAGGATAACACGAAATGATAAGATGATAATGCTTGTTCGACTCGAGCATATAATAAACTTTTAGACTTTGGTGCGATGCCCTCACTACTGCATGAAATAACTGGACATCGTCTCTACCAAAAGATAGTATTGAATATATCAATATTAAGTTGCCTTTTAATCTCTTTGTAACCTATCGCAGTCTCTTTCAAGTTGTGAACCAGGCTCTGGGTCATTCGATGCAGCGCTAAAATTTACCTCTGTTTTGTGCACAGAGCAGCCCTTTAGCAATAAATGACGTGTAGCCCGTTAATTGGCATACCAATTAGAGGATCCCATCTTTGACCTTGAGAAGGTGAGAAGGTTATAACGAGTCCTTATTACACATCTATAACGTACAATTTAATCTCCATCCTTGTCATTATACTTTAGAATGCTTAAAAAGAATGAACTCCCGCTCGATAATTGATGGATTAATAAAGATGGGGTCTGCTCTCTTCAGAGGTGCGTCGGTTTCACCCTCCTTTTGGTTAGGTGAACTGAAAATACCGGCAACAGGCACTTAATTTGATGGAACAATGTGTTTGATTTTTTTCTTTTAACTTTTGTTACTTTCGTTACACTTTGTGCTTGTGCTTGTGCCCGTGAGTATGCGCACGTATGCGTTCGTGCGTGCGTGCGAGCCTGCCTGCCTGCTTGCCTGCCTGTCTATGCGCGCCCGTTCGTGTGTATGCTGAGAAAAGAATTTTCTTTGACATAACTTTATTTTTTCACTTTTTTTCACTTTTAAGCGTACCAGATGTATCATAGACTCATCACTTCTAAATACAACTAAGATAACTTAATGTCAGTTATTCGATTAAATTACATGAGTAAACAGCATATGTAGTATCCTAATGTAACTATTTGCCTTTGCTTTACCGGCCGCTGCAGCGACTTCCAGTGAACACTCACTGCAGAGTGCTCACCTGCTTCAAAGGCACTATTTCGTTAGGAATGTATTCAATCATCTCGTTTACTCCAACGATCTTGAGGTTTTCTATTTCAGTAGGCACAGTCCAAAGTACAATTAAGGTTCCTACACCCTAGATCACACACGAAGCGAATTACCAAAACGTTGCCCGATCACAGGTACGAGTGAAAATCTTTATGCGTGTGAATAAGTCTGAAATCTTTCTATTAAATCGCTCATTTATACATTTTGCTCACTCATTTTAATAACAAAATTTCACACATATCTTCCATTGCTTCACCAGGAAATATCATTCTTATTATTGTTATAATTACTGAAAGTAGTAATTTCTGTCCATATTTAAGATGAATATTATTTATTATGATGACATACGTTATTGTTATTACTTTTTATCTTTGGAACGGCTTTCAAAATTACGCATGATTTGCTGTATTATACGACCATTTAAACTACTTATATTAAATTCAATACATTAAATACCCTCAGGTTCACTTTTTTAAAAGAATAATCCCACAAGCCAACCAAAACTTAATGTTTCAAACAATTCCACGATTCATCACTTTTAATATTTCGTAGGCGTATTTCAGAAGGAGATTTTATGATCATCTGCATTTATCACTGCATTACAATTACATTCCAAATCTTAAAAAAAAAGAAAAAGAAACAACCTTATTCATTGCTGGGTCAAAGCTTGACTGTTATTTTCAAACAGATGTTTTAGGTTAGGAGGCTTGTCATGTTTAATTCCAACGTCTGTGTGACTGCTTTTGATGGGGTATAGTTCGTAAACCAGCAAGCCACTGGTGTAAACATATGTTCACGTCGATAAAACGGTAATGAAAACATTATCAAACACCTCAAGGTGTAAACGTTTTAGTATAAACAAGCAATATCTTCTGGGAGACCTTATAAGAATTCGGATACTGTACCTGGTCCAACTCACATTCGGCTGCAATGTAGATACACAGAGTGAGACAGTTGTTACAGGCATTAGTATTCATTTCTGTTACTTCAAATGTCAAGATTTTTTTCTTGCCTATATATCTGTTTTTATCTAAGCCGACTCAGGCATATGGTTTTGTGTTGTTTATCAACGTCACTGTTCCCCTGAACAAATCAGTTGTTGAAATTCTCAGATGTCGTTACAAAAAAACCCCCATCTGCAACAGGTGTTGTTACTCGGGTTTAATCCTAAACAAACAAGACAATGCACATTACAAAGGAATGACATGAAAAGTGTGAAACTACAACGCAAAGATAAAAATGTTTGGGTTCCGAATTATCCGATACTTCATTTGATGACGAAATAATTCGTGTGTACAGCTGTGGAGTACTGTCTCAAATTTGGGGGGAAAAGAAACAATAAACACTTCTAATGAGGAACCTCCCAAAAAAAAAAACTTTCTCTACTTTTAACTTGGTGCTTCAGTGTTGTCTAACTAAAGAGCGGCCGCAACACTTCCTTAAGTTTGGCACTGAAAGATAAAGCTAAATGGCTTTGGAGAGGACTTCAATTGGGGCCTGTGTGTACATTGAGGGTCCAGTGTTCTGACAACAAAAGCGAGTTAATCCAAGTAATTTACACAATGCATAGGGTTGTGTTTACATGGGATAGAGGAAGACCTGATCTTTTCTCAAACAGTTAGAAGTGCTCAAGTGCTAGGCTACATCAATTGAAAGGCAGTTTTTCACGGCGACATATCGAGGACACCTCCGGATACTCCATGAATGCTATTGAGACTGTCCTTTAACACGACACCCATTGAGTGTCTTTTGAATGAATTCTTATTGTCGCCTCATTTCCTACCTGTAAACGTTTCTTTTGAATATAGGGTTATCCATGTTGTAATTGTTCAATGTCTCCTTCAATTCTAACATCAGATCGAGAATTGAACGAGAATTAAAATCAGTGTAATACACGCCTTGGATTTGAAGGAACAGAGTGTATTAGGATGTCTAGTAAACATTAGGCTAGTTTATTACATTGTAAATGCATAAATACAATTAAAAAATCCAGCCTAATGTTACTCATCTACGGTCTGAGGCAAGATGGTTGCCGGACGAAAGAATTGGCGCAGTAAAATAATTATGAGCACATATTTCGATATTATAGCACAGCTCCTATCATGCAATATAAAAAAAAGCCCTTTTCTTTGTATAAAAACGGGAATTCTTCTAAAGTAACTGAGTTTATGCAACTCATTTTGTGTAAGCTTTGAGTTTGGCTAAAACTTTGGCTAAAATAGCATCTGTCACGATTCTCCAGAGAAAACATTATTTACTGAACACTCTTCGCTTTGAAACGAACCCGCATGATCACAATATGACCTTTGAGCCTCAGAGAGATGCGAAGCGTACAATAGAAATGATCAATATTTTGACTGGAAGGAAATACCTTTATTCATTGCCCTGTCACACAGTCTTTGGGCAGATGCACTGTGCTGAAAACGGATTTTTAAAATATCTAGTGACAATGAGTGGGGCCAAACAGAACGATTACAGAAGAGGAAAATCGAAACACAGGTTTCAATTCACTGCAAGTCAGTTAAGAAATGTGTTTGTTTCATCATACCATTAGTATGCAAATCATGAATTACATTATCGCTCTTAAAATGATCGAATAGTTATCAGACAGATTTCAAATTTGGCTTTGTGCTAGAAAAAAAAACGGTGAGTGAAAGGGGCCGCACCCGTCAAGACTTTAATAAAAAGACATAACGCGAAATTGATGTGTTCACTGAGTCAGTCATTTTCTTGTTTAAAACTCGTTACCAACAATCATATTATTGCGCAGCCTTAGTTAAATGGCGGCCGTAACTGCGCTTAAACTTGCTACAGAAGAGGAATAAACTTAGTTTTGATCAAACCTTCCAATTTCAGGTAACTTGAAATGGGTTCCTGGACCCATTATGAAATAACTTTTTTTTTATGACAGTCCAATCATCGATTTGAAAAAGAACATTATAAGTAAGTTGCAATTTCTTTATGCCATCACAGTAACCATAAATTGTACCACGGACTCTCCCACCTAACTACGTTAGCTGCACTTACGTATTCTAAATGGGCCTTCGGTTCCACGGCATTAAGTATAATTGTGACAACAAATAACATTTCTAGTTGTTACAAACATGTGCAATTACAATATGCTGTACGAGGAACATTTAATACACAAGATACTACAGAAAATTTAAACAGAAATTTAAATAATAAAAAAACAAAACAGATAATATGGGTTGTTGGCAACTTCATCTATTTGCAAGACTAACAGAGCAAAATATTAATAATCAAGTTGGCCTAGCCTATGTCAAGTCTGTCTACATGAGTGTAAAACTGTGTAACGTGTGTTTCTATTGGTACGATATAATCTAACCAAATGAATATTTCCTCAGTTTCAGAAAGGAAAATAAATGGAATCACATGACGTTTTGTACCCGTTCAACTCCATTACGTTATTAGACGATTATTGAAATATTATCAATTTTAAGTATAACTATTAAAACAGGTCCCCATTAAATACGTGATATAATGTTAGGTGGATATAAACCACTGATACCCACCTAAACTCCTTAAAGGTTCCTTTAAATTATTTAAGAGTTAAAATATAATTTATTATTTATACACGGTTTACCTATCTTCCCCAGGTTAGCATTTTTTAAAAATCTATTTTAATCCTCACTGAAAAGAACCACTTCAAATGTCATTTGAAGCTCAGGTATACTCTCAGGTGAACTGCACTGTGTCCTCTTAGTGAACAACAAAAATAAAATTTCAACATCATTATTTTTCCACATTTAAAAAAAAAAAAAGCTATTCCTCCTCTGGTAACATTCTCCATTTACGTGCGTATGGACACACTGACAAGATACAACTGCCAGTATTTTAGAATTAATTCTTGACCACTGAACAAAGTAAACAGTTGAAAAATGTTGCCGCCTACACGCGCGGTTCGTACTTCTGACTGATATATAAAGATTACCTGAACTCAGAATAGCTGCTTGATTTAGGGGGGCTTTTTTTTAAGCTTACCTCGGGACGTTTATGACTCGTCAAACGAATCTTTTGTTAATTTCCTTGTTTTCTTATGTTGTAAATACTCTATAATGACTTTACAAATTAGAAATAATAAATTATGGGAAAATGCTCAAAATCAACCTCAAAATGGGGATCATTTTAGAAAAAACTTGATTGTGGAAATTTTGTTTCTATAGCATAAAATGTACGGGACTTCAGCACATTGTTTCTTATTCACCTTTTTGGCTTTTGTATGTTCTAAGAGGTAGTGTCGAGGTGCCGAGAATACGGACAATGGTGAATCAACCTCAAAACTTCTAATAAAAAGAGCTACCAAATGAAAAAAATGTGCAAATCACTCCCTCAGCTAAGCTTATTGGCATAAACTACTTCATTAGCAGTCATAGAACAATGGGAGAATACTGCTAAGTAGTTTTGCTGCCACTCGGTGAGGCAGTCGGGTTAGGTGGAGTAGCTGACGTTGACAGAATGCTTAAATCACCTATCAGAGGATCTGTACCTCAAAGCGGGCAATATAACAGCAAGTTCACCTTTAAGACAGTGTGACAATGAGGATGGTACAATCAAAATATGAATATCATTTTTTTTGTCATGACAAACAGAAAACTGACACATGATAACGGTAAATATTTCAGAGCAAAGTTTGAAGCGACAATGACATTTCCTGTTGCACACATATATCCGTGCAGCCTGTGCAATATTGAAGGAATTTCTTGAAATGTCAAAATGTGACGAATATTTGGTCAACTAAAACATTTGCAGGCTACACTTAAGTTTCATACATAGAGTAGGTTGCCTTTTGGGAGGGCTCACACTTTAAAAATCGTACAAAAAGTAAAAAAAAAATAGAACGTTCCCCGAAGGAGGTGATGGATTCACATGACCTTGACAATAACTGAACTACACTGTAGAAAATACTCGCCTGTTAGGGCGTAACGCCTTCTGCACCAGCAGTTTCAACTGTCCTGTCCCTTTTATGGTCTTTATACAGTGAGGAGTGCCTTCGCCTAGGTCGGAAAACACTATCATCTCATTCAGGAAACAAAGTTCTCCTGGATTCAGCAAGTCTGACTTTTCACTGATCCAGGGTCAGTTTTCTAGAGCGTAATCTGATATCTGAAGCAAGCTTCTCTTCAAAGTTGTATCCTGTTGAGCCGTGTGACCCCAATATGTGAACCTCAAACTTTTAAAACGTGGTCTCTGTGTTGGTTTAGCGTCACCACACTTCAATGTTTTTCAACGAGGAAAAAACGACAAGGGTTTAGAGACGTAGGCTGAGGCTTCATGATGCTACGCAAAATGATATGTAACCAGAGAAAAATATGTTTGTGAGACTTCTTTGTTTCTCGCCTACAGCTCAGAAAACTTTAGCTCATGCAAACGAGTGTAGTATTAGTCTTTCGAAATGACCCAGACAAATTCTATAAGTATATTTAAACTCAATGTTCTTTGTCAGCTTCTGTAACAGACTATAATTGCTTCATTTGCCCAAAAGAAATCTTTAGAGGGAGAGAAAATGCTCTACTATTGAGCTGATTGGATAGAAACGTCTAGAAGGGGTTAACGTGTCAGTGAACAGCTATCAAGTGTCCCACCGACCGTTAAAGACATTTTTGGAGCGTTTTCGAATCATTTTCGGTTATTTGGCTACAGTAATATAAATAAAAGTAATTATGGTAAGGTAAGTCGACAATTTTTTGAGAAGCCTTTAGTCATCAACTTGTTACATTTCTCCATTTTTCTTTACAATAGTTAAGTTGGCCTCGAAACTCATACCATCGAAATGACGAAGTAAGAATATGGGACAAAATGTTTCAAATGGCGGATCAGCAAATAGAGGCAAGTAGAGACGTGGACTTAGAATGTGACAAGAGATTTTGGAATCCTCGAATGATAATGATCAGATGAAAAGGGGAACATCTCAATAAACTTGTCATTCAGTCTTACAAGGTTCAGTCATATCTTAGGTGTTTTGCATAACTATGAACCCATTTCTAATCCTCAAAGGGTCTTGGTGGTACTTGGCTTTGCACTGTAGTCACTCAAGGTCGCAACCCTGCAGGAAATATAGGCTGCCATAGCAACACAAAGATGGCTTCTAAAGGCTTAGCATAATTCTGCCCTAATAGAAAAATAACAGCGCCAAATCCCATCCTTAGTGAACCAGCTTATTCGATTGAGGCAGACTTCCACCTGTGATCCACAGAGATGCCACACCACTGTGCAAAGACCACTGAAAAAAAAAAGCTCAGAGTCTGAAAGGAAGGATGGGAGGTGGGGGCTTCTGACCAAGCCGGATTCTTTCTGTAGCTGAAAACAACCTATAATATGCTCCAAAATAATTTGAGGTTCTGAGAGCTGCCAAAAAGATCCCTTGAGTAAACCAGAGGGACCTGTAGTTTTAGACAAAACATTAAAATACTATGTGGTACCCTGTAAAAAAACAAAAAACAAAAACAAAACCTTTTCTGCAACTCCATTAACCATCAGCACAATCAAAATGTTCGTAGGTGTAATGATTTTAAAACAACTTTGTTGGCTACTTTGAGACAGAGCATGTAAGTTGAATAGTTTGAGTTAGTGGGAGATCTTCAGAGCTTACAGCCTTATGAAGTCTGCCATCGCTTTACTAATCAGCCCCCTCGTGTTAGCCATGGTGACAATACATGATCATGTCTCTCCCTCTTCCTGTCTTCCTCTTCTAGATCCAAGAGATAAAGACTCGGGTTAGTTGATGAATGACATAAGACTGGGTGTAACAGAAAGAATCAGACATCATCTCCTTGCCAGTGACAGCAAAGCGTGTAAGTATGATGTAAGTCAAGAAATGTGTAAATGTCATAAAAGCAGCATCCCCATTCACAGCCATATGCATTCCCTTACTCCAGGAAAACAATACGCTCATTTCATTAAATCAGCTGAGAGCCAAACAGAGATTCAAGGAACATTTTAGTTTAATTTTGAAAATATGCAGCTATCTCGTCAAAATTTGGGCATGAACAAATATGACTTCTTTTCTTGCACTGTCGCACACATGCAAGTCTTTTGTATGTGTGGCTGTATGTATGTATGTATGTATGTATGTGTGTATGTGTATATGTACACACACACACACACACACACACGTATAGATGTGTGTGTGTGTGTGTGTGTGTGTGTGTGTGTGTGTGTGCGTGCGCCTGTGTGTGTGTCTGTGTGTGTGTGTGAGTGTGTGTTGGTTTAAATTGCATTTAATTGGTACGGTCAATCTCACACCAATGTATTATTTTTGCTCTTTGTATTGCTCTGGTGATTAGTAACTCAGTTTAAAGACACTGACCCTCAATAGGTTGAAGTACATATCAGGCAGTTACACTCCACAATTGTATGGTGATATTATTATAAAACCATTCACAGCTGGGGATAACTTCTCTGTACTATTAACCAGAGCAACATTTTACATACTATCATCAGTTCTGCAATGATCAATGGGAAATAAGGGCCCCATAATTGCACGATATCTGAGAGAATTATTAAAAGCACCCATAAACCATATCGCTTTGAGCATCTTTTAGTTAAAAAATTGGCAAAGTCAAACTCTTAACAGAAAACCTTTTTTAAGAATTATGAACAAAGATAGCTCAGCTGTGTCCTGTAGCTATTTGGAATAGCCAACTAGGACGAGGAACTGTGGGAAGAAAAGTGAAAATGTAGTGAATACCTTTTCACCTCAATTTAGTTAGTAATATAGCTCCAGTTTTTTGGTCTTGTGATGAAGTCATTACTGAAAAATCAGAATTTTACATAAATGCAACTTTAAGGGGTCACTGTGCCTTTGTGCTCACTGTCCTGCACAGACATATCCACAAACACAATTTCAATGACATTCAGATGTTGGTGCCACAATCACGCTGACCAATTGCATTGTGTTGGACCCTCTACAAACTCAACTAGGCCATGTTTCCTACTCCAGTTTTGTTATGGAAGCAGTAACAGTACATTTGGTGTGACGCATACATTGGATAAACTTGAGAGAGACAACCCATTGCGGGCCTCTGTGTGTATCTCTGCTAAATGTTTTGATCCATGGTTAGATTGATAACACGGTTGGGGGGGGGGGGGGGGGTGAACAGGACAATTCGATCAAATATTTCAATGAATGATGAATTATGCAACATTTTCTTGCTAAGTGTGTGAAACGTTGTCACTCCACTGACATCTGTGATCCACCTTAATCGTCTATTGGCAGTTACTGTCTGTGCTCTACAGCAGTGATTCTCAACTCTACTCCTGGGGGCCCGCTGCCCTGCACATCTTTGTTTTAACTCAGGACTGACACACCTGATTCCACTGATCAATTAATCATCAAGCCCTCGAATAGCTCAATAAACTGTGGTAATGAAGAGTTAAAACAAAGACGTGCTGCAGGACAGTGGGCCCCCAGGACCGGGGGTTGAGAAACACTGCTCTATGGGACCATCTTCCCCCACAGTTCATGAGATGTATATAAGATTAGGCTAGCTAAGATGACTGGTTGGCTAGGCACCTTAGCCACCCCTCCTGGCAATCCAACTGCTGTCTGCATGTGGAATTTTTACATTTTTTTTTTCTCCATGCATCAGATGATATGTTTAACAAGCAGGCTCTTGATTAAACAGCAAAAATGAATTTGGTTCCTCTGTTATGTTTGCCACAGGGTCAGCAGAAATAAGTGTCTGTTACTGTGGAGGGTTTAGTTGCATAGTGCCCTTACAATCGCTGTGAATCAGGAAAGAGGCTAATCAAGTTTTAGACCCAAGAGTTGCAGCAGTGAGTAAATTAGTTAATGACTAGAGTGGAGAGTTTTTGCACGATATTATGCCTTTGGTGAAACTGACATATTAATTATGTTATTTAATCATCTCTGAATCTGAATATCCTAATCAGAAACATTGTTTTATGATTTTGCAATGAGACTGTTGGGTGCTTGTCTGTAATGCCTAATTTACTGGTACTTAGACCTGATCGATGAGGCGTAGGTCGCTGGTCATTAAAAAGAAAACAAGAAGCAGTTCATATCCACTTTCGAACCCGTTCCTGCACGCTTACAAACCTCGACCAGTTTTGCTCACGTGTGGGCATATAGAGGTTTTAGAACTTTAGACATGCCTCACGTGTTGTTTCATAGAGCCTTGAAGATGGCCAGATATGAACGAGTTTTGATCGCATGAGTTTTGACAGTCGTGAAATCTTTTTAGTTTACTGGTGATATCACAATTACTGATAACCCCTCTGATTTGAATCCTGTGTGAACACAGTGCTCTTTTTACACGTAATATGGATACATGGACATTGTTTCTGTTTATTATTACTTGTATGTGGCAGAGAGAATTGGCTTTAGATAAAACTTCCCTAAATCTCTAAGTGTTTGGAATGATCCAGAAGACTCCTTTGTGCCATAACAGGGAGCTAATGAGTTTTATTTAGATTAGTATTGGCCATTTCGAGACATATGAGGAGCTTTATGCTGGTATTGAGGAAATTCTTCGCACCCACAAAATTTGTTGATTCAAGAGTATTCTTAAGGTGAAACACTTAACTAAGAATTTAAATTCAGAATATTACCCGTAGGATGGAATATGTTGAAATCATCGGAACATCTGAACATTTTTGCTATTGCTGAGCATTCTGAGCACCTGGGTGTTTTGTGAATACAACCTAGATAAACATCATGTTCAAAATGGTCTGTCAACTCCTTATATTAATCAGTTGATAGTATTTTTCGCTTGCATTTTGCTGTGTCGCTGAATAGTCTAGTATTTGAAAGCATGGTACCATTTTTCTCTGAAGAACACCATTTAGTCATTCTGGCGCAATCTAAAAATCTAGCTTTTCAGCCCATCATAACCGAAGGGCAGCTTGTTAGCTCTGAAAGAGGGTTATTATCATGTAAATGAGTCTTCCCTGGTATTTGTCTCCTTTCATGTGGAGGGGTTTTTTTTTTCAGCTATTGGGCCCATATGCACATTGTTCATTCATTAATCCCTATGATTATATTTTATTCCTTTTGTTGGACAGTACAAACCAGTCTCACTTATAAAAAAAAAAAAAAGAGCACTCTCCCCTGGCCCAGCGCCTTTTTTTAAGATCATGAGTTTGTCCTTTTGTTGCTGTTGTCCATAGAGACCCCTTGTATGATTTTTTTTTCCTGTAATCTTGATGCTTAGCCCTTATTGTGGCTTGGGTTCGCAGAGTTATCTTCAAGTTGAATGGTAGACTGCAGTCATAATGGCCGTTATCGAGGACCTCATTGGTCTATACGGTTCACCGTCAGTGGCAGGGCGAGGGCAAGGACGGGACAGCGATGTAATTAAATCCGTACAGTATAAGCGATTGACCAACGAGAGGGCGGCCT
The DNA here is from genome assembly GCF_902362185.1 of Chanos chanos. NCBI lineage: Eukaryota > Metazoa > Chordata > Actinopteri > Gonorynchiformes > Chanidae > Chanos > Chanos chanos. The sequence goes on along the minus strand of NC_044496.1, from coordinate 53,745,411 downwards.
CCCCCCGCTGATCACCGAAGGGAATCCCACTGAATCTCTCCCAAAGCCTCCTGTTTCAGAGTCTTAAACTGGGCACCTTTTCACATCAAAGAACTCCTGAGCGCCTGATTCTCAAGGACTCACGTCTCCAGGAAAGAATGGCCTCTACTGAGAAGCGGACACTGCTGGTCTAATTTGCCTCGCATGCCCCATCCCCCCCCCCCCCCCCCCCCCCCCCCACCCCCAACTCCCCAACCTCCCAACCCCCACCCCCCCAGCGTCTGTGCAGCCCTGGCATGATCCAACGCAGCCGCCGCAGCTATCTGACAAGATCACACAGAGAGGTGCGGGAACTTAAAGGCAAGGAGTTACTGTGCATCCTACCAGGAGCCTCAAAAGGGTTGTATTAAAACACGCTCGCTATGCTGGTCAGGGCTTTCAAAGTGCTCAACACCCTCTAGCCCCGGCAAACTCAAAGGGCATCGGTGCACACTCTGTAAGGGGAATATGGCTCCCATTAATTTAATGAGTACCGAGTATTGGTATGCCTAAGCAGACCGCGAAGGCTCCTTTTTTTTTTTTCATCTTCGGTGGAGTTTTACCAAGTGATCCACTAACTTCGGAGTGACAAAGGCAAGCTGTGAGAAAAGGTGCGTGCTCCTAATCCCAGATCAGTCTTCAGCTGTCAGTCCTCAGAGGCCAATTTTAAACAGTTAGGAGCTCTTTATGCGAGACGGAAAACAAGGAGAAACGAAATGCAGAGAGAAAGAGACGTTCCCTGTCATCATGAGAGCTTATCTCGGTGTTCGCCTTATAATGCAGACCTGTTGATGTTGTTCTAAAGCGTAATGAAAGGGAAACTGGGCAGCCATGATGGGAGATGGGAGACATACATTAGCATAACTTCGCGCCAGCTTGGCTGTAAGCAGGGAACACTCTGGTCGTAGAGAAGGAACTGTGATTCTTAGCAGCGTGTCTCCCAGCCGCACTGCAATTTGACTGGTTTTTTTGGCATGCCTAAGTGGATCTAACATGGTGAGCCAAAAAGGGAGGGTGACACCATGACGTAACATCTCCTCTTCCCCTCTTCCAAAAAGGAACCACCTGAAAAAAGAAGGGCTAGCCCCTCCCGACTTGGATGTGCCTGTGATAGTCACCTGCAAAAGATTAGCAAGATAGTGAAGTTTGGCTAGGGGTCTCTGGACCAGGAAGTGACTGCTGCTGGAGCTAATTAAAGGCACAGTAACAGAGCCCAGCTCGGCCTAACATCAAACGTCTCGGCGCACGGCAGTCTGCGGGCCCATCTCTGGGGTGACATGACCAGGACCAGAGGCACGCTGGGCCCTAGACCTGACCCCTGGACTGTGGGTGAGTTGAGTCGGGACAGAGTCCTTGGTAGGGTGTATGAGTGGAGCTGGACTTACCTGTGCTCTGTGTCTGCGTGCTGGAGTGTGATGATGAGTCTGTCTCTGTTCATCTGTGTTTACACAGGCGTTAACCTGGAGAGGTGGAAGGCAGAGAGTAAAGGTGAAGGGTCAACGTAACAGGGCAAGCTTAAGAGGATCACACATGGACTGCATTTACAAAGCACTGTGGGTGGAGGTAAAGTGTACTCTGAACTGACAGGACTCCTTATCCCTTACGTTTTGTAGTATTTTCAGTGTGTGTTTATTTAATGATATCAACTGGACAAAGAGGAAAACTTATTCATGATTCAAAGCTAGTTGATAAGGTGTAATGTTGTGAAAGTTCATTAAATTCCCCCTCAGAGGAGGGTGAATGAATTTGAAAAGAGAGAAACAAAGCTAATTTGATTAGAGATAATCACATAATCCTAACAAATGGCACAATAACATGCTCCCTGTTCACATCTTAAATTTGTTACATGCCAGCATTTAATAGCAAAGATTAAGATTCCACACCCATTGAAGAAGATACTGAAGCTTTAGTTTTCTACATATTCGCTTGATATGAAAGGGAAAAAAAAAAAACTTTTGTTCTCTCTACATGCCTTTTAATGTGTCTGTCCATCACTGGATCTCTGTATGTATCTGTCGAGGGAAATGTATGGAGTCAGAGATGTTCTGCAGATATCCATCACTTTGGCACTATCTTGCCGTGATGATATACAAATCAAAGGTGTAGTGAGTCAGTGTTCTCTTGCTGTGATGTAAACAGTTTGACATTTTCTGCAATCCTCTAACTTCAGCTTCCTCACTGATGTCAAAAATCATGAGTGGTTTTTCCCCAGATCCCGTTTTTCTCTTAGCGCCATATTTTCTACTCTTTTAAGTTTATAGTAATCCAAGTTTGAATAGTTTTGGTTTTGCCACATAGCAAGATTTTTTTTTCCTGCTGCAAGGAACTGTTTTAAGAATCTTTCTTTGTGCTTGAGCAGAGAGTGTTGCAATAAGAGAAAGTCTGTGTTCTCTGTGGACTGAGCTTAGAAGATCTTTTTTGAATCATTTTGTCATACAGGACATATTGAAAACATGAGAGAATACACGCTAACGCCAGCATCGGCCCCTGGTGTTTCAGTTTGTTTCTGTTTAGTGGCCATGCTGGGTGAATATGGCCCAAGGATATTTATTTTATTTTGTGTAATATTTATGTTTGAGGGTTATTTTTTGATCTGAGCTCTCCATTACAGTGGTTATTGGTATTCCACAACACATTTATCTCCTTGTTTGTTGTATGGGTAGTTTTTTTTTTTTTTTGTCTTAACTGATGGTAAATGGGGGAAAGTAATTCCTTGGAAACATTGTGATTGGTTGGCTGAAGAGAACTGTGACGTTGTGTTTAAGCAGAACGGTACAGGTGGTAATTCTCTGTAGTAATCAGTCTCTAGTAAAGTGAACTGTTAAAAGAATCAAGCCATGGTGGAAAGGTCTTATGCGCACAACTTGTGAAAGGCATCAAGCGAGTTGCTTCTCCAAAAAAAATAAGGAGGCGGGGGTGGCGGGGTGGGGGGGGGTAGTAACACATAGACTTGTTTACCCTTCGTGCACTACCTGAGGCAAGCTCTGCACACCTACTGGACAATCTTAGACAGCAACAATCTTAGACAGTTCGACAAAATAAATGTAGCTATGTTTGTGTCAGGATGTTACCACTGCATGGCCCTGCTGGCATAAATCTGGCTTTTTTTCTTTTTCTTTTTCTTTTTTTTCCCATGAGCTGTCACAGGGCTATGAAAAAAAATTCTCTTCAGATTTATGACAATAACAGAGCAAATAATGAAATCCTGCCCGTGGTGGAGTGGATATTGTACGTGCCCGATGAGTCGAAAGATGCCATAGCAAAATAAAGATAGAATTTCAACTGGATTTCAGGCCTTAATGGTATTATGCCACCCCGGATGGCAGGGGTTGTTGCGCGCGTGTAAAATGGGGCGAGAGCATCTTTGCGGGGGCTGCCGTGTCTTGGTTGGGGTTCTGCTCGGCGGCAGGTCGTGGGGGGAGCCCGTTGCATGGCTCTTTCAGCGGCAGTCGTGCGGCTCAAGCTCCTTACACCAATTCTGCGCCAGGCTCTGTCCCTCCCAAAAGTGTGTCCTCAGCAGATGTCTTTATAGAGGAGTCCTGCCCGTGCAGAGTGGAGGACAAGGCTGTTTCGGCAATTTTTGATTCGGCAGGGTTGGGTTTTTTTTTTTTTTTTTTGGTCGGGAGTTGGGGGTGGGAGGAGGGGTACTGTCAGGGCCAGCAGCCATTTCAGTTCGGTTTTTGGTGTGCCTTGAGGCCAGAGATACCGCTTGCCTCAGCAGGATAGACCTGGGGTATATTGCTTAAGGGCGAGAATCGTGCTGCCAGGTTTAAAAAAAAAAAAAAAAAAAAAGAGTATTGTGAACGTGTAAGGCACTTGAGACATACAAATCAGTCATCTTTTACAACAGTATGATACCTAGGCCATTCAAAAAAGTTAAAGATGCTCGAAGACTGAGATAGATGTTTATCTCTAACGGTGATGATGAGGATGCAGTGACAAAATTGAGCTGTTATGAAAATCGGCAGGGAAAGCAACAAGTGAATCACCCACATTGTGTTCTAAACAAACAAAATTAAGTAAAATAATAATAATAGTAATTTTACCCAATGAAACAATAACTGGTTTGCCTCAATCTCTGAATTGTGCATCATGGCAATAAAATTGCAAGTATTATAGTCTGTATTCGCAGCATAATTAGAACTTGCCCTCAACTGGCAAGTTAAAACAATCTATTTAACATTTTCAAAATATCACTCAGGGTTCTTAGCTCTCACTGAACATCTAGAACACATAAAAAACATAGAGTTTTACTCTGTGGTTTCTGTCAAAGACACGTGGAGTGTATTGCAACCAGATAGTAGTGTTTTTCAGCGTTTTCACATTAGCATACAAGTGAAAACACAGAGTTTGCATCATCTTTCATCAGAATATTAAGAATTTAGGATTTTTTTTTTTTTTGCGTCTAAAATATGCAGCTGTCTTGTAAAGCAGACAGAGGGCCTAAATGCAGATCTGTATCTGACAGATATGAGTACGGTCATGTGCATATGGCTTTGCATTATGGCTTTGCATTACTTAGTCATTACCTGTGTATATGAGTGGAGCTGAAAGCTCACTTATTTGGTTGATGTTCATGATATCTAAAGTACACCAAGTTCTCCATGTAAAGCCATCCGTAAACAAGATGAGCAAAGACTTTAAGAAACACATTTGCCCCCATGTAATTTTCTTCTCTCTGACTTGTATTAAAGACAGTATTTTACTTATTTAAAATGGCAAAGTCAAGCGTGTCATTACAACACCTCTTAGCGATTGTATTTCTCAAGAGTGATTATTTTAATCTTTCTGTCTCATTTTTATGATTTTTCTCAGCTTTTGGAAATGTTGTTTGTGTAATTTGAACAATATCCTTGTTTGTTAACTGGGTGATTCGGTGTAAAATGAGCCGTGTATCTTCAGTTACTTACTGTTTGATGTAAATAGCTTTTTTTTTTTCTTTTTTTCTGACAGGGGGCTCGTGTTGACATCTAGGCGACAGACTAATTTTGTAATAATATGATAGCTTCACAGTTTTGACAGCCCTGTCTCCAGTGTTGTGGCAGCAGGGTTGGACTTCATCTCTCCAGGAGAAAGGGAAGGAAAGTAGAACTTGAGTCATCAAATTCTGTTAGTGCTGACCTGTGTTTCACTGAAACCAAAACCACAATCAAATCCTCAAGGCTTTTTCACATCCAGCTGTCAGGCAGTAAATATCAGTGGCTTCCAATACAAACAATGAAGAACCTGGGGCTAGAATGACCTGAAATGACATTTTAACATTAAAGACAAGAGGTTCTCAGCACAAATATTTTCTGTGCACACACACACACACACACACACACACACACCTACAGACACACACGCACGCACACACACGCACACACACACACACACACACACACACAGTGAAGACACCTGGATGCCATCGAAAAAAGGTGATAATAATAATAATAATAATACAAAAACACAGCTGAGCACCTTCCCATGGTGCATATGGTTCAGGCTGATCACGATTACATTGAGGGAATGAGCAAAAGCAGGTGTAAGTCAATGAATGTGGATATGCTTTAATGTCACTATTAAGACACCTGAGTTTGGCAAGCCGAAACCCAACGGCTGCCTTCATGTAATGTAGTCATACACACGACTTTGCACTGTAAGTAGAGGTCATATCCATCGCTTCTTTGTTGTAGAATCTCTAGGGTAGAAGCCATATCTATTTGATATCAATGTTACATAGAGTCCCAATGCTCATTCAATGTTAATCTTGCATTAACATGCGAAGCCACTGTTAGGTACTCCTAACCCCTCCCCCTTCATCAGCCATGTTTGTTTTTGCTGCCGCTTCATTATCAAAAAAAGCTAACTGCTTTACAGCGCCTCCTGCTGATCCCCCCAGAGGAAACTTGGGCACATTTGGAATTCAGCCCTCAGATTAAAAGGTAATCAGGATGGCCTGTCTCAGCATGTTTAAAATTTTGATTATTTAGTATTTTATTATTTAGCAAAATAGGCTGTGGTCTGCTTGCCCTGTGATATTGAAGAATAATTCAATATTTTGTCACTTGCTGAGGCTTTGCCAAGCAGATCGAGAGGTTGGAGTCCTGCGAGAGAGAGAGAGAGAGAGTGAGAGAGCCTTGCTCTTTTTTCCTTTCCTTTTTTTTTTTTTTTTGTAATCTCTGCCCAATTTCTGTCAATTTTAGTTTGGGGTTGGAAAACTTTTGCTGGAACATTTGTACGGTTAACAAGCACAAATCAATCGACACTTATGGTTATATGGTTAACAAGGACGAATCAATTTTTGCCCTCTTGCCTAAGATCTATAAATCGCTCATCTTCACTTTTCTATTGTCAGTGAGGGATTTATGTTCCTTGCATTGTCAGCAAAGACTGAGATCTTTATTCCAGAAGTCTTTTGCACTAGATGGAGAGTAGTGCTTCAAGTCCTTGGCCCAGTATGGTATGTCCATGTCTGCTCTAATGAAGCTAGCTGCTGATGTCAGTGTGCTGGTGTTAGTGGGGGTCCTCCTGGAGCTAAGAGGTGGGAGGTGTGAGGTGGGGTTGGGGGGGGGGCTGTCCTACATGGTTTGAGGGGTCTGGGTGGTGGTGTCAGGGAACATAAGATGACTGTGTGTGTGTGAGTGGCCAAGGTCAGACACGTGTGATCATTACCAAAGACACTCGCTGACAAGACCTCATCACCCTAGCAACAAGATGTCACCCCGAAAAAGCTATGGAGTGCTTGGCAGACTGCTTCCTGGTTCTATAACTTTGACCTGATTTTGGATAAAACAAATCTCAGAAGAATATGACCCAATGTGAACAGCAGCACGAAAAACATACAGTTGTTTGACTTTCTTACCAGTCCTTTGAGCGCAGAAGCGCTAAACATACCCCACGCTCCCTATCCTTATTCCCCACACTTCCTGTGACATCACTTCCTTCAGTTTCGCTCCACATCCTAGGCCGCTAAACGTCAGTGTTACCTCTGAAGCCGAAGACTTAAAACTATCACTCTCTGTCATACAAACACACATCTGTTTTCAGTAAACGCGTCTTTCACGCTCTGTACGGCCAACAATTGACCTGCTTGCCAGGATCCTGCATGCATAGCCCTACAAAGGGATTTACCCTTTTTTTAAAAAAAAAAAAAAAAAAAACCCTCTCAGCTAGTACGCATCCAAACATGTCACCAATAACACACAAACGTACTTGACCCCAGTGAACAATGCAAATTGTGTCTCTGACAAACCAGGCTGAGTTATTATGGTGCACACTGCAGTGAGTGGAAGCGCTAATGGAGTCAAAATGGCTGAAGACGCGTTTGCCTTACCCAAACGTGCAGTCTGGCAGCGACTGTACCGTCTGCAAGGGAAACCGTAAAAGAGTAGAGGCCTACAAACGTTGTACATAGTCAAAAAATTTTTTAGATGTCATTACTTTAATATTTTACCTGAATATGAGCCAGCTAGACCACACGTTCTGTTCCTAGGATTTTCAGGGAACATATTGTACAGACACGCAGTCACACCCTGCTGAAGGCTCCGCCATCTTCCCTGTATTTTTGTATCCCCAATCTATTGAGGTCAAAGCAATCCTTAACAACAGAACTGTGAACATTGTCAGGTAATCCTCAGTAGTAATGTGTCAAGTAGGATGGATTTTATCATCTAGGTGGAAGACGTTAAGCATATGTTTTAAATTGAGCATTGATTGCTGGAAAATCCAAAGCAGTTCATTTTCTCCATGTCTTGTTTATATTGTCACATAATCTGTTATCATATAGTATATGTTCTGATATGTTTACATGTTCTTTATATATTGTATTTTACTGTGTGATGACCATTAGCCGAAACTATTTTTTTTTCCATAATATTTTTAAAAGCGGAATGAGCACAGTTTTCTAGTTGTGTAATAGCATTTCTTAAAATTAGTACTCAGTGAGACATTGAGTCATTGAGTTAAATAAATGAACAGCAGCTGTTGTGTGCTAATCAATATTTCTGATTTGGTCTGTATTTAGGTATCCCTCATGTACTATAATAGTAGAAACTGTCATTGTGCATTTTCACAGACGCTCAAATTAGTGTGAATTGTAGAATGTGTCTGTAAATATTAGCACAAAATGTCTGAGTTAATCTGGGGCTATTTTTATCATGTATGGACTCAGAATTTTTTAAATATTTTTTTTAGTATAAAATAAAATACAGTGTATTGTATGTATGTATGATAATGTGTGGCTGTATTTTTAAACATTTTAAATGTTTAACATTTTTGAATGTTGCTTGCGCAAAGTGTATTTTCAGAGTGTATTTTCAAATATGTCATTGCAGATGCACAAATAACAACAACAACAACAACAATAATAATAATAATAATAATAATAATAATAATATGCCTTTTGATAATTATTAAAAGTTCCCACAATGAAAAGAATCAACTTGGTTTTTTTGGTTTTTTTAAATCACGTCATGCTTAGAGACATTTTCGTGATAGACTACATTTTTTTTCGCGTTTTTTTTACAGATAAAATACAAAATTAATTTTTGCATTAAACCCCATAACCAAATTAACAGGAGAAATGTGGATAAGCTCAGTAGGAGATGCTTGATTGTTTATATAGTTCATATTATTAACACAAATTGTGTGCAGATTTATTTTGTTATTTGAAAATCTCTCTTAGCAGCCTGAAAATGTTTTGCCTCTTTGAAGTGGTTGGGCTTTCAACAGTTATAATTATGAATATGTGCGCTTCAGTCACTTCCAGGTTAAAAGGTTCACAGTATCAAAGCTTTGTTATAATTTCTGTCATCAGCACGCTTTCGGTTTACTTGGTCAAATAATAAGATATCTAATCAAAATAAAATATTATTAGCATTTGTATCAAACAGTGTTACAATAAAGGATGAAACTAATTATTTTACAAAACAAAAACATCTAAAGCACTTTACACCTGAATTGTAGAACATCTCATAGACAGCGACAAACTCACTGATAAAATCAGTGTTTAAACAAAATCAAAAGTTGTTTTGAGTTCTCAAAGAACTTCTGCAGTACGCAAGATGCAAATCTCACTTAAGAACATTGTATTCCAGAGTGAAAAATACATTCTCCCAGATAACGATAACAATAATTCTTGTGAGTGAGGTATTGCACAAGTTGTTTTACATGCATGGAAGACAGAACGATACGCTTTACGCAAAAAATGTCTCTCTTTTTATTTTTTTTTGGGGGGGGGGCATGTTTCGTCCTACAGCTTTGAAATTTGATTTTTTTTTATGCTCACTAAGGACTTTTAATTGGTTAGAGATTTAATTGTTTGCCTTGCAAATAAATGGAACATGGAGATAGGCTTTTGATGAAAAGACGTTTTGATTCAAACAATGAGTGTTTTATTGCTGACACTGAGCAAAATTCCTCCTGAAAAGCTGAAGTGACATCAGACAGGAAACTGACGCACATTAGTTTGTTTGTTTGTTTGTTTGGGGTTTTTTTGTTGTTGTTTTTTTTTTTCATTTCTCCATCTGTTTCGGGGACCTTGTCACTATTTGTATTCTTTGCTTTGTTTGTAAAAAAGTTTGTCCATGGCTTCAAAAGCTCGTTAGGTTCATTAGCTATTTCAAGTCGGAGCTAATTAGCAGAAGTTTCTTTCATTTTCTATGTGATGCTAACTTTTTTTTTTTTTTTTTACTCTTCAAGGAAAGTGGTCATGCATGGTTTATAAGGAGTCATAAACGAATGATACTTAATGATGGGGTAGAAACTGACAGAGGCAGATCCTGATCAAAACTCTTCTCTTATTCAGATGGGTCCTCTCTGTTGAGATGGGAAGCACCCAGGATATGCTCAATGAAACTATGCCATCTGCTTTTCACATGTCCCTCACCACCAAGTATATCAAACTCTATCAGCAGCTCATTTGCACTTCTTCACCAAGTGATGCTGAAACGCGTGCACACACACACACACACACACACACACACACACATACACACACACACACATGCAAACACTCATGCACACACTCAGTCTTTCTCTCTCTCTCTCTCCGTCTCTCTCTCTCTCTCTCTCTCTCTCTCCTCCTTTCTTCATTGATATTTGCATTCATCTGTTCACCCAAAATATTTCTTGGGTATTAAGGTCGTAATTTGTCGCTTCATCTATACATGGATTACATGTATCTCCACTGATGTATACGACATTACTTATTTGTACACATTCAAATATGCCCATTTGTATACATTCAAAGCAAAATGTATGGCATAAATGCAAACATCAGCGTGACAGCTTGTGTAAAAGAACAGCTCTATTCGTCCATTTTAAGGCAAATAAAATGTATTAGGTTCTGAAAAGTCAAGTCCGTATTCCGTTTGTAGTTCTGCGGGTGTTGGTTTCCCACTATGGCCAGCCATGATAAAAATAAATAAATAAAAAATAAAAAATAAAAAACCAGTGGAAACAGAGGTGCTCTCACTGTGCAGGAGTTCCCTGCTCCCCTGTTTAGCCCCCTCCCTTCCACTCCCCCCCAAAACCTGGGAGAGTTTGAAAGTGGTGGGGAAAAAGTTCCCCTCCTTATCCTTTTTATTCCCAATCACAGAGAAAAACACACACACACACACACACACACACACACACACACACACACACAGACACTCTGCTATGATTTCCCAAAAGTTCAACTAACTCACTGGGAGAAAAGGCAGGGGTATCGTGGTGATGGTAGTGGGGGAATGGGGAGCGGAGTAAACCGAACAGCCCCCCCCCCCCCCGCCCCCCCCATGCTATAAAAGCTTTCAAAAACAAAGGCTCAAAGAGACTTTTATATGAACCTGTCATATTTTACAAAGATAAATAAAGCTTAATGAAATGAGGGAAGATTTTAGGAGAGCTCTGGGTTCCTCTGCATTGTTTTGTTGTCAAACACTTAAGGAAGGAGACCCATGCGCTGAGACGCTGACATGTTTTCGCGTCATACTTTTTTCTTTTTTTTTTTTATTAACCTTTGCCATGAGAAATGATTCAGGCTGTTCAGGCTTATGGTGAAAAAAAGAATTATTCTCACTTTCACAAAAAGACAATAGATAAAATAGAAACGTCCATCCTGAAAAGCAATCTGATGTGGTCGCAAAGCTCTGCATTAACCTCTTATTTTGAAATGATAAGATTTTGCAGTGTTATCTAATAAGATCGCCTGACCGCCTGAGCCTTGGCTAATATGAAGGGCTGTTACATCACCAAATCCTTTTACTAAAGGAGAACAAAACAAGGTGTCCAAAACGTGGGTGGGTGGCAAATGTAAGTGTGCATGCGTGTGTGAAATGACTTCCCGGCTTTGGGATAAAAATGGACACAAACAGCGGATGTGAGTCTCCCTTTACATTATAGAAACCCACTTTCATCCAATTTTGTCCGCAGTTACTCATGATAAAACAAAAAAAAAAAACCCAAAAAAAAACGCAAACGTAATTCGGTACGTTTTACGCTAACGGCACATCGCGTATGTCTGCCATGGCTGCCATTTTGTCTTCTTTTGACTTCTTCCGATTATGTGTCCATTAGCGTTAGTGTAACCTAGGCGCACGCTGTCCTGTCGTCCGGCGCTTTGGGATTCTGGAGGGGTGGGACAGGATTTGTGTTTGGCACCCCTCATGATACCCCCCCCCCCCCACCGCCCCCCCCATCCTTCATCTGCCTGACCGAATGTTCCTGACGCTGTTGAGGTTCAGTTCATCATATCTCTCTCTCTCTCTCTCTCTCTCTCTCTCTCTCCCTCCCTCCCTCACACAAACACATACAAGCTCCTCAGTGCACAACATGGGAGAAAATGAGCTTCACTGGAGAGCCAACCTCAAACACCTGCTACCACTCTAACCACATGCACAAACGCAGACTCACACACACACACACACACACACACACACACACACACACACACACACACACACACACACACACACACACACTCAGCGAGAAGTACAAAGCACACTACTCAGAGGTGACATTGCCTTGTTTGCTCTGCTACGTGTGAACAGAACTTTATCCAGACTAGAAGGAGACAGTGACAGATAGTAAGCATGTTATGTTAGTAAGTACGGCAACAGTCAATCAGTGCTTATGATTGTTCTATTATTCAGTTTACAGTCAGGTGGGGTGTCAAACAGTGAGCGAGTCCCTCACATTCTGCTTTCACTCCAGTAAATTTTTACTTAGATCTATTTTACGCAATTAAGGGCTTCATGCCCTTTGAAAATATATGGTATTTTTAATTAATTATAGATCTGCCAATTTGCAAAGAATTTTAAAATAAAAATTCTCTCGTCCCGCGAATATTTGAACAGAAATCAATGCATTTTTAATTCAGTTTTTTTTTTTCTTTTGAGAGGCAGTTTTACTCAGAGTGAGAGAATATCTAAACTGTGCAGTTGTCCATTCAGCAAAATACAATTAAATAAAGAAATCAAACAGAAGATATATACAGAAGATAGAGACATACACAGTGGGTTGACCTGAAATACCTTAAATCTTGGCCAGTGCTAGCATTGCTAGTGTCAACATCCACACTGGTTTTATGGTTTGAATCTGACTGGTGTTGCTATGTCATCGATCAGCATGCAACCTCACCAGTATGCTAATTCAGCAGCTCCTCCAGTTGCCCCAGTGAGGCACTGCCTGTTTCCCTTCGGTGAAACACGTGTGTGTTCCCCATACACACAAGTGTGTTTTCCATACTCAGCCCACCCTACAGGGCATCCTAACCAGTGCCTATGGACAGGCAGTTCACACACACACACACACATGCACACACACACACACACACACACACACCAACACATGCACACTTGCTCAGCCGTCTTCATCTACATGTGCCACTCACCTTTGCCTTAGGTTGCTTGTTCACTCCTTCCATGGCTTTTAGCCTAAAACTATGTCCAGTGTTCCTGGGGCTCTGGCACAGTGGAGAGAAACCACAGAGTGACCTCTAAAACTCGCTACAGCAACTCCTTCACAGTTCTGCTCAATGCTGCAGCCCAAAATCCCTTTTGGGTGGAGAGGAAGGCACCGAACTGAGCCGTAAATCTTAACAGGCCTGGCCCAGCGACGACAGGGAACACCATGGGAGTGGTAGGCGGCTTTCTGCCGATTTTTTTTGGGGGGGGGCGGGGGGGGGGGGGGGGGGGGGGGGATTATGGATTGAGACATACAGCTGAGAGGGTAAAGTTACACTTTTCATTCCCACTTCGAGGGGGTCTAACTGCTTCCTGGAACCCCAGTCAGAAACGCTGAAACTTTTCCCTTTCTGAAAACACGTTCTGAGCCCCGTGTTTAACCTGTGTAAGTGCATCTAGGATAATTGAATCTGAAAATGGCGAGTTTAGAAGCGAAAAAAAAAAAAAACCCACACACACACACATACACAATTAGAGAAATGAGATATCAGTAACATTTTTGTTTGTATTCTCTTTTTCTTTTTTTTTTTTTGTCTTTCTTTCTTTTCTTTTTTTTTTTTCAAGAGGAAGAATGGGAAGAAAGAAGAAAGAGAGGGGCAGACTGAGAAGCCCTCATTTGCCAAAGCTCAGAGTAAAGAGAGAGAGCAGTATGCCCCCTTCTGGCTCTCTTCTTTTCTCTCCCCCTCTTTTCTCTTCCTTTTCTTTTCTTTTTTTTCCCGCCAGCGTCTGGAGATGTGAAGAAGAAATATCTTTTTTGATCGCATGTGACGGCTACGAGAGGCGAGTTAGGAATCTGCCAACTGATTCTGAAGGGTAAAAAAAAAAAAAA
>NC_044496.1:53616635-53726635 GCF_902362185.1 Chanos chanos | reverse complement strand
TAAAACACACATATAAACAGAAACACATACACACACAAAGCACACACACACACACACACGCACACACGCGCACGCACGCAAACATACACAAACATACACAAACACCAAACACATACACATACACACACACACAAAAACGCACACACACACACACACACACACACACACACAAACAACCATAAACACAGACAAACACAAACACTTCCCACAGCAAAGGGAGAAGTTTCTTGCAAAACATTGAACTGAGATATCTTCACTGAGACAGCAGAGAGAGATAGAGTGAGAGAGAGAGAGAGAGAGAGAATCATTCCAGTCAGAATGTGCCATACTCGGGCATGTGAGATGCTTGATTAGCTACCTCATTAGCCATCAGAATCATACCAGATCTGTCCATCATTCGAATGGCAGCCAACTGTTTCTGCTCCCCCCAATGCCTCTGACCTTATAGATCATTTCATTAAGATCTTTCTCTAATGCCCGAAAGCAAGAAAAAAATAAATAAAAAACCCGAAAACATTCTCTCGCTGGTCGCATAACTACTGTTGCGAGCGTGCTGACTGTGTTTGATCAGATGTCACATCTCATGAGTGAAATACAGAGGAAACTAAGTCGTCGGAGTGTGAGGCTTCCATACGCACGCGTGACGTCTGAATCATCACGTTTTGCACTGAGAGAGCAGCTTCGGTCTTGAAGCTCCTTTATCATAAAGAAATAGGTTAAGCCTTGATGTTTAAATCAGAGACAGAGCATAAATCTCCTAAAAACCCTTTTATGCTCGTTAGACAAAAGGATTTCAGCTTTTGGAACACATCCTTTTAGTTTATCATGACAGAGACTGTGGTCTTATTTATTTTTTTTTAAATACTAGCTATTCTCTTAATTTGATGTGATTATCATTCTTTGCAAAACCTCAAGGAAATTACTATGATTACATTATGTATTTATGGAATAACAGCAGTGAATGATGATATCAGCAGAATCATTCATTTGTGGATTGTATATACAACATGTGTCTGCAGCCATATGCCATTTAGACAGGATCTGCACTCTACTCTTATAAAGAAATGTCATTTAGACTCTGTAAGCACTCTATGCCTGTATAGACACGTCATTTAGACATTACATTCTACAGCATTGTAGATGCGTCATTCGGAAACCATCTACACTTTATCCCTGCATGGACACAGATACACGTCATTTAGACATTATCTACACTCCACCACTACAGAGACACAGATACATGTCATTTAGACGCTATCTAAACTTTATCACTCTGTAGACAATAATACACAACATTTAGACACTATCTACACTCGTCATTTAGACATTTTTCCAGACACTATCTACACTGTACCACTGCATAGAGACATTATCATGTCACTTAGACACTATCTACACTGTACCACTGCATAGAGACATTATCATGTCATTTAGACACTGTCTACACTGTACCACTGCATAGAGACATTATCATGTCATTTAGACACTATCTACACTGTACCACTGCATAGAGACATTATCATGTCATTTAGAGACTATCTACACTGTACCACTGCATAGAGACATTTTCATGTCATTTAGACACTATCTACACTGTACCACTGCATAGAGACATTTTCATGTCATTTAGAGACTATCTACACTGTACCACTGCATAGAGACATTATCATGTCATTTAGACACTATCTACACTGTACCACTGCATAGAGACATTATCATGTCATTTAGACACTGTCTACACTGTACCACTGCATAGAGACATTATCATGTCATTTAGACACTATCTACACTGTACCACTGCATAGAGACATTATCATGTCATTTAGACACTGTCTACACTGTACCACTGCATAGAGACATTTTCATGTCATTTAGAGACTATCTACACTGTACCACTGCATAGAGACATTATCATGTCATTTAGACACTGTCTACACTGTACCACTGCATAGAGACATTATCATGTCATTTAGACACTATCTACACTGTACCACTGCATAGAGACATTATCATGTCATTTAGAGACTATCTACACTGTACCACTGCATAGACATAGTATCATGTCACTTAGAGACTATCTATTCTCTACAGCTATATAAACAGCGGCATGTCATTTAGTCACTGTCTACACTCCATGGCTATGTAGCATGTCATCCAGACACTATCTGTTCTCTACACCTACGTAGACGGAATAACGCCTCATTTAGACCCTGTCTAGGTGCTATGACTGTACAGACACTGTGGCCAATTACACGTTGTGATAAGTAATAGGTTTAATTCCACTGGAGTGATGGCTAAACGCTGATGTGTGTGGCTTTGTGCGATGTACTGCAGTAATGCTTTGAGGGGTCAGGGCTGTGTTAGCATGGTGCAGACTGGAGTCTGATACTGGCCAGCAGCATGGGAGAGTTTTACTAGGCCTGGAAAACGAAACAAACAGGCTTTATTTGCTCTTTCCCACTGAGACACAGGGAAATTATTATCCACAAAGTGCTGCAATAAAGAATTGATTTTGCAGGCCTGATGAATCCAGCATGTTCCAGCTGAGGCTGCCCCTCCTGGGCAGCTAGCCGCCTTGTTTATGGGCTCTGAGACCGCTGGAAAGGGGAAATTGGATCCTTGAGAAAGCCAGTCATTCACTGGAAGGCTGATGAAATCCTTATCATCGGGTATTACTGTTAATGATGCTCAGAGTGGATTGAAAATACAGATAAGAAAAGGTCTAAAGTGGGCAGACAAGAGGAGAGGCGCTGGACAGAGGCAAGAAATCAGGCGCTTGTAATATTTGTCACTGTCTGGTTGAAATGGTTAATGGTTAAATGTTTTGTACCAGGAAGTGGAAAGCTCTCAGTTTGGTAAGTGCCATTTACTAATGCTCTGTTCCCTGTAGTTTTCTCACCAGATTATACGAGCTTTGACCTTATGACATTTTGGTTTAACGCTCAAACCAAAAGCGTAAAAAAAACTCAGTTTTGTGTGGGTGAAAACTGTCTTGCGTTATTTAAGCTATTTGTGTTTAGTTTTTGATGACAGTCTTACATATTTGCTCATGTTTCCAGAACATTCCTTGGCCACACTGCCTTTGGGCTAATAATGCTAAATGAACGTTAAAATACGTACACCTTCCTCTCCCCTCTGTGCACTGAAAGAGTCTCTATCACAACTGCCAACAGAAAACCCCCACCACTCAACCCAAACAAGTTTGTGTCCAAGTCCACATTGTTTTTAAAGACCTCTTCACACTCACAGACACAGACACACACATACTCAGAAACACACACACACACACACACACTCACACGCGCAACAAAAAAGCAGTCTTTGGCTTTAAAAACACATGCTGCCTAGGAACCATTCACGTCCTAGCTAAACGTTTAGCTACTCTGGCTAATTAACTGCACTGAAAGAGGGCACATCAAAGGGCCGGGTGAATTTGGAGTCGCTTCTCGCCGCCCCTCGGGTGCACAGGTCAGCCCCTCTTGAAAAGAGAAGTCAGGACGTCCCAGATCCAGACCTCTGCGTGGTAACCCCCCTCACCCCGCCGGAGATATCAAAGCCCTCCGAGCAGTGGGATGCACAGCTATCCCAGAACAAAAACAGGAACACTTCAAAGCCGTGGTTGGAAAAAGACAAGAGAGAAAGAAGGGGAAAAAGAAGGGGAGAAAACGGAACGTCCGATATCAAATTCCCTCTTATTCCATAGCATATTCCAAAAGATGAATATAATTAATCTCTCCGAGTTGTCATGCGTCTAAAGGGCCCTTGCTGTGTTGCAGCCTCCTCAGGGCACTTGAGGAGAATTATGTGATTAAACAGACCTGAGCATTCTGGACGTGGGCAGAGAGAAGAAAGGCCTCTTCCCCCCCATAATGCCCTTAATGAAGAGGCTGCTGCTCCTTCAGCCTTAGCCAAGGCCTTCTGCAGCCTGTTCACAATCTGTTTAATGACTGCCTAGCACACAGGCTCTTCCCAATAAGCCACAAAGGGAGATCACAGACCCTATTGTGGCCGGCCACACAGGCTTAGCTCTCATCAGCCCAATAAACCTGTTCCCTAGTCAGAAAGAGAGAGAGAGAGAGAGAGAGAGAGAGAGAGAGCGAGAGACCCTCTGTCTGTGCTCATACACAGCTTTACAGGCCCTCAGTCCAATAGAGAAACTTTGCCCTTTTTTGTTGTTGTTGTATTTACACGTCTGTCTGATCGACATGACGTTTGCTAGAAGAAAAAAAAAAACATTACTGTCTTTTTCTCACCTCGAGCATGTTAGATATTTGTGGCTAACTACGGGTTCAGATTTGTTTCATAAAGTGCCAAGCTTTTGAATTCCCGTTCCAAGCTCAATCTGTTCTGTGCAAAGTGGGTAGTGCTAAGTCTAGAGTTAGCCCCTACCCAGAGGGTTTTTTTTTTTTTTTTTTTGTAGTGTTTTTAAATGGTGCTGTTTTCACCCGGCGCCAGCATCTCAAACGCTCAGGCCAAACGGATGCAAATGAGCTACATCCACAATTGAGCCTACAGCTGCACTCGGCTAGTCCAGCCTTTCATCTCCAGGCCCTGATCCCCTCCAAGTACCACGTCATGGTCCCATCCTGACATTGCCCCCCCCCCCCGCCACCCCCCCGCTCGTGTGACGCATGCTACCATGTCTGCCCCTCTTTAGCGTGCCCTTTCATTCTTTCTTTTCTTCTTTCTTTTTTTTTTTTTTTTTGGATGGATCATCTGTTGCTTCAGACACGATGCATTTACTGCGTTTTTTTGTTTGTTTGTTTGTTTGTTTGTTTGTTTTTTCTCCTCTGCGCCAAACCGCTACTTTCTGGAAGCTACGAGCCTGCTCCCAGCCACTGGTCTCTGTCTCTCTGGCTCAAAGAGAACTCTCCTCGAGCACTTGCAGGACCGTAAGAGAAGGCAAAAGCAAATAGTCCATTCTCTCCCTCCCTCTCCATTCTTTTTATTGTCAGTCCTGTGTGTAATATGGGGTGAGAAGAGGGAGGGGGGGACAGAAAGGAGGGAGGCAGGAAAGTGGGGGGGGGGGGGGGGTCGGGGTGTGGGGGCTGGTGTTGGTGGGGGGGGGGGGGGGTAAAAGAACCTGATTGCTTTAATCTCAGCGTTGAGCGGCTCTCTTCTTTCATGGGTCTGCGGGGCCGTGTGATTCGGGGGTCCCGGTCCCGGGCTTCTCTCACCCGTTCATTGTTCTGGGCTGAAAATCAATTCCCTTGAAGACCCCCTCCGTAATCCCGTTTTTCGCCCCCCCCCCCCCCCCACCCCCCGACAATGGCCACTTGTGTGCGACCCCACCGGACCAGCGGGCTGGGGCGATGCGGCTGTCCGCTTGGATTCCAGTCCTTTCAGGTAACGCCGGCCCGCCTTGGCTTTGTAGTGCCGAGTGCGGGACCCGACAGGAAGACATTTGCGATCATAATTTCCTGTGGAGCGCTGACTGGCCCCATGCTCACTCGCCCCACGCCCCCAGAATAGTTTTAATTAGGCCCGACAACCACAGAGAGGATGGATCAGCCTGGAACAATGACTGTCTCTTTGACCAGAGCTCTCAGCAGCCAGTGTCTGTGCGCAGACAAGACTGTTTTTGTTTTGTTTTTTTTACAACCAGCCATCAATCCATGGAAGCAGAAGTGGATAATCATTGAAAGTTTCAGAATTCTAAAACAAATATCTTAGTTTTGTTTATCCGAGGATGCCCAGCAACATTTCTTTATTTACTTATTTATTTATCTATCTATCTATTTACTTATTTATTTATCTATGGATTCTTTAGCCACTAGACGTGTCTGCTCTCTGGGGTTGCAAATTTTTGATTTGTTTGTTAAGTGAGAAGAAATCCACACGTGTGTGAAAAAAAACCCCTTTGCTGAATGTCCAATGATCAAAGCTTTTTTTCTTTTCCTGTCTGAGTCAAAGATAAATAAATAAGTAAACATCCACAAATAAACCTCCAGACCTTTCTACGGGCGAACGTGCTGGTGTTTCAGGTGGAATTTTTGATGTCCCCGCGCCCGCTTGTGTGCGTTTGTGATGGGTGTAAGTCTTAGCTTGTCAGGAACCATCTCCTTGCCCAGCCTGACATGTGCTGATCTTTATATTGAATTCTAACATCAAAACGCGCCCCAGTCCTATGACTGCAGGACTTCTCCGGTCCGCTCTGATGCGGCATTTCTCCAGCTCTCCAAAGACCCTGAGCAGGCAGAGAATGCAACAACACAGCAGCAATCTATCCTAATTACAGTCACTACTATATATCTAAGAAAGAAAGAAAGAAAAAAAAAATTAAAAAAAAAAAGAAAGAAAGAGAGAGAGAAAGAAAGAAAAAAAATTCCCCCAAACCTGATCAGGAAGACAAAGGGTCGGGTCTACAGAGGAGTTTTCATTACCGTTCCTTCTCCTTACCTTTCCCTGTTATTTCTCAGTGAAAGGGAACAAAGACGGAACCCTACTGATTGAAAACTAGCAGAACCGTGAAACAACAGGATGCAGCTGATCACTCATGCATGGTTGGGATTAGGATAAAAGTATAAAAAAGGCGTGGAGAAGAAAGAGCACGACAAAAGGAACAGGGGACTGACAAACTTTTTTTTTTCTTTCTTTCTTTCTTTTGAGGTGAAAGGGATAGAAGAAGAAAAAAAAAAAAAAAAAAGGTCTGACCATATGAAAAGATAGAGAAAGAAAGATTAACAAATAGAGGCAGTCCTTTTTAGCCCCTGTACGCCTCTTCTTCTTCATCTTTTTCTTTTTCTTTCCTTTTTTTTTTTACCCCACCGACATGAAAGCCGAGACTGAGGGTCTTAAAAAAAAAAAAAAAAAAACCTACCCCGGGAAAAAAATAAATAAATAAATAAAAGCATTAATAACAGAATTGGAATTCACCTTTTAATTATTTGTTTTGTCGCGAATTTGATTTTGGTTCAAATGATGCTCCATGGGAATTTTGTCATGACATAAGAATGCGGTATTGTGATTCCGGATGACCAACTGGCCTGTGAAGTCTTCAGTGACACACACCAACTAACAAGACAGTCGTCCTCTCGGCCCCCTCCTGTACTAAGTGGAAATAATCCAAAAATACTTTGCACGCCCGGCCTGCTTTGGACCCCGTCCAAATTGCACTCCTATTCTTTTTAATCTCCCCTTAATAAAAAAGGAGGGGTAATGAGAGAGATTAACATCTGTGTGGGGTTTTTTTTTTTTTTTTTTTGCTTTTTGCTTCGTCTCATTTCAGTGGGCAAATGTAAATGTAGGGAGATGATGACAAGCCTAGCCACCCCCCCCCCCCCTCTTCACCCCCTCCCCCCCGCCGCCTTTTTTTTTGTCATTGACACACTCGAGGAGTTCACATAAAAACCCTATTGCTTAAGGACTTTCTAGAGATAGGTGTGTTTTTTTTTTCAAGAGGGTGACAGCAGAGTGCTGGTGTGTGTCGAAACCTCTTCATTTCCGTGGTGTGTGAACTCGACAAGTCACCCTCTGAGATGAGTGAGCGACGGAGACTCTGTACACAAATGCCTACAATCTAAGACGGAAAGATCTAGAGCGGCAAAATGCGAAGGGGGGCGAGAATCATCAGTGGCATCGCTGTAATTACCCAACGCTACGAGCTGAACGGGCACGGCTAAAATGGTGCGTAGCGGTGATAATGGGCAGCCCTGAAGGACGGATCTGAAAGGGCGTCTAGATGTTCTCGTTGGCGTCCTTTGCACGCCCCGTGCGGAGAAAATGCCAGAGTGTGGAATATGCAAAGCGGCCGGAGGAATGGGTGCAGCTGTTTCATTTCTGTTACTGTGCTTTTGTATCACGCTCATTGTGGGAGCGACAATGAGACCGGCTCTACAACAATGCCTACAGCTACGTGCTCATTAGCGCTTTGGAGCTGTAGTGGACCTGTCGGTGTTGTGCTCCAGTGTGTGTGTGCGTGTGTGTGTGTGTGCATTTTCTCTCTCTCTCTCTCTCACACACACACACACACACACACACACACACACACACACACACGCGCGCGCGCACGCACGCGTGAACGCGCGTTCTGCCGTACAGTGGAGCCAACTGTGGCAGTGTACAACTGCTGCACGTCAGCAGCACGAACCGCCTCATGAATTATTAAAACTACGCTCACTCCAGTTTTTACTATGAATTAAAAATATACCCACATTTCATTGAGTATTCCCCAGGCATGGCTCATTGCCCAGCATAAGAAGAGCTGAAAACTCACCCTGAAATCCCTGCTTAAGACATACATTTTCACTGGCAGAGTGGGAAAAAAAAGAGATAGACGTATGATTGATCATATGGAACCCTTCCAAAAGTGTGGCATTAGCGTGTAAGAGTCTCTATGCGCTGTTCTGGCCCCACTGATGCATTACGTCTTATTCTACCACTGTAAAGTGAGCACTGTATCCAGACATCTATACCCACTTTGCAGTTAAGCCCTGGTGAATTGTAACCCAGAGTCTTTGAAGCCTGTGTTTTAGTATTCCTCTGAATAGGGTTATCAATGATTAAAAAGAAAAATTCAGTTTAAGCGATGACCCATTTTTTTTTTCCTCCAAAACAATTATCACGTTCCTTTTCAATGGCATTTGGCACAAAAGAAATGATAACTTCATTTATCTGCGTAAAATCTGTTTAATGTTCAGTCAGGTGAGCCGAGGTGTGTTATTTGGATTTTGAATGGGTAATTCACGGTTTTTTTGTGCATCAACAGAGAAGTCATTTAACTCCTTAATTGACTTTCGACCGGTCTTTTGGGTTTTCAAAGAACCGCATTTACAGTTGCATTCTCGAGGGGGAATTCCTGAGGTACTGTAACTCTATCTCTCTCTCTCTCTTTTTCTTTCTCTCTATCTGTCTCCTGCTATGATTGACCTTTGTGTTGACCCTGCTTTGTCACTTCCTGCCCCGTGTCACAGCGGGAACTCTGACAATAGTGTGTTGTCTCTGGTACCTTTGTGTGAGTAGGTAGATATGTAAAGAGATTCAGTGACGTATTGCATACCTCATCAGTTCTTCTCCTCTCCGGGAGACAGGCGGCGTAGCAGTAGCTCATTAACTCCCCGCTACCCTGTGTAAAGGGCTCCAGCGCTGCCGCGGCCTGAGGGGAAATGAACCGGGTTAAAGAGCAAACTAACGAAGTGGACCGTCGCGGCCCCGGCTCAACACCGCCACATGAGGGGAAAATTGCAGTTGAGTGGTCAGTGCCCATGGGGTACGGGGCCGTAGGGGGTCCGTCCTCAGAAATCATTGTGTGGGAAGCCTAGCGGTTGCAGACTTCTCTCTCTCTCTCTCTCTCTCTCTCTCTCTCTCTCTCTCAGAAGCGTAGGCCCTCTCAGACAGGTCGCGCCTGATTCATCGCTGGTCAGGCTCCAGTCGGCAGGGTACAGACTCACTTTTCCTTCTATTATCTCTCAAACCCAGAAAAATGATGTGAAAGAGAGAGCTGCCACAAATATTGATCACAAGCCCCTCTGCTTGGTGTCTCTTCTCTCTCTCTCTCTCTCTCTCTCTCTCCCTCTGTGTCTCTCTCTCTCTCTCTCTCTCTCTCTCAGAGATTGGCAGAGCACTGGGTGAATGACTCAGTGGGTGAGCAAGCAAAGGTCCAAAATCAGAGGCTTTTTCTTTCTTTTTTCTTTCTTTCTTTTTTTTTTTTCTCTCAAACGTTTATTTATTTTTACCGGAGATTCGGTTAAATATATGAGTTGTAACGCGTATTTGTTCAGGTGCAAATTTGCTTTGATCAAGTCAGCGTATGATTATACGACAAGAGTAGTCAGCGAAGTTGAAAAAAGAATCCTCTTTGTCCATATGCATTATGTGTTTTGCATACACGTTTTGTTTTTTGTCTTTTTTTTGCAATCCCATTGACAGATAACAAGCGTGTGTACCACTTTATAAATCAAAACACATAATTTACATGCAATTCATTTCACTCAGTCACTCACCCCCCCCCACCTCTCTCTCTCTCTCTCTCTCTCTCTAACTCTCTTTCTCTCTCTCTCTCTCTCTCTCTCTCTCTCTCTCTTACTCTCTCTCTCCTATTTAGAAATATAGCAGTATTGCTTCCTCTCGGGGGTGCAGTTAATCAACTCTGCGCAAACGTGTGTGTTGGACCGTGAAGACCCCAATGCTCGGCCAGTTGATAATGATTCTCATCTCATCTAGGACCTGCTGGGAAGCCGTCCTCATGGATACAGCCCAGAACCATGAGTGCTTTGCCTTGACTGCTACTGTCAGTGACACGGAGAGGCATGCAGGTCTGTTTAGACAATGTGTAAACGATGGAATGTGTGGATGGAGCAATGCTCCCATCAGACGACAGTCAGTTCCTCCGCCGTCTTTTCGCTCGGACACCGGGGCCATTTCAGATCACGTTTGGGAAACTTGCTGTAACAATAATGCACTTAACAATACTTTTCTGCCATAGTAGGCTGTTTAACCAGTGTTTTTTTTTAATCCATGTGTCTTCTTGTCGTGACCCCCCCCCCCCCCCGCCCCCCCCGAGCCCGTCTCATCCGCGAAGCAAGGAGATTCGTCGACTTTTTTTCCCCGCGTGCAGACGTACCTTTTGCGTGGTTGTAAAAGTGAGAAACGGCGACGGCCTCCTCCCTTAATGAAGTTGTGCTTTCACTTCTCTCTCTCTCTCTCTCTCTCTCTCTCCCAGACAAACAAAAACAAGACCAGAAAAAGGGAGAGGGAGTTGCGGGCAGAGGGGTCACTTGCTGTCCTTTGAGTGCCCAGCCTATCAGCCCCATTCACTCCGCACCATAAAACTGACAGCCTGCTTAAATACCTGACATACGAAAAGAGTCAAAAACAAAGGGGAAAGGAGGGAGAACAACAGGCTAAATAAATAAGACAGCCCCCCCCCCCACCCCCCCGTGACTGATGTGTATAGATGGTGCCTGACGTTTCAGTGACCATTAATAAAAAAAAAAAACAAAAAAAAAAAGTGGCTGTTGTCACAAAAGAGCCAAGGCGAGTGCAAGAAACAAGCGAGCATTTGCCTCCAGCCTTCTGAATTCCAGGGCTTTTTTGGGGGGGGGGGTTTCTCCTCTCTTTTGGCCTGAAGGAGCTCTCTGGGCACATTTTTTTTAAAAACCTCTCCCACTTAGACCCCCTTTTGAGTCTTTGTTTGCCCCTAGAGTCCATGAGAAAAGTCAATTACCCATCAACAAGCACAGTGTAGGGTTTTTTTGTTGTTGTTGTTGTTGTTTTTGTTGTTGTTTTTTTGTTTTATATAACATTACTGTGCAGATTCTTAGAGAACTCTATTGCTCTTAATTGCATAAGAGAGCGAGAGAAAGAAGATCTCTTTTTTTCTAGCTAGCCAAAAAAAAAAGGGATGATTTAATACAGCCTCACGGCCGCTGCATCAGGAGAGAGATGTAACAAACATTTTGGGGCCGGTGCGTCAGGCAACATCAAACAGGGGACAAGGCTCCAAAAAAAAAAAAAAAAAAAAAAAAGATAAATGCTGGCCAAGCGATTAAAATCCATATTTATGCGGCACCAATTTTCCTTGCAGAGCGAAATACCGCACATTGGTTCGCTGGCTCCATTTGATCTGTGCAGGCAAAAAGAGATGTTTCAGACCCCGGGGCTTGTGATCTCAGCCTAATGCATTGGCAAAAAAAACCCCCAGTCAATTATATTGTAAATTGCAGGGAGAGAAGCATCAAAATGTTTGAACAAGCAAAAAGAAGCAGTGTAAATTAGCAAAGGCGGTCAGACACACAGAATGTGGAAATAAATAGGTTGGAGAGCAATGTGGAGTCTTGTCTTTGGGCACAGGCACCCAATTACAGAGAGCTAATAAAACTGGGCTGTACAACAGGGCACTGCAGCCCGTGGAAGAAGAGCAATTACATAACTTAGTCTGAACATGGGATACTCACTATTGTACTAAAAAACTCTGTAGGAGCCATTTATTTGATCGATTATTGTAATGTTTTCATCTCTGTTTTGTGAGTGTTCTGTTTTCTGTTTTGGAAATTCCGCTGGACGCTCGTTTTTTTTGCAACAAACGAGCGTCAAGAGATTCCTTCGTCGACACCGACGGTGCCTCACAAATGGAAAATTAGGATAAATGGTCACTTCAAACTCCTCATGGCTGAATTAGCATTGAAAATCAGCATCTATTCCTACCTGACTGCAGGTCTACCAATGGTTACAAAACAATATGTACATTTAAAGCAAACCATTGGATTCATTAAGATTCAACTGACATGTACTCTGTAAGTAGGTCACCTCAGGTTTTTATGGCTTCTACAGTCATTCAGTTCACCAACCTGGCTATAAAAGACACCCCCCCCCCATTCCCCAACCACCACCAACCCCACCACCACCAAAAAAAAAAAGAAAGAAAGAAAGAAAGAAAGAAAGAAAACTGTCTTGGCCTTATTGAAAAGAGGCATCTGAGAGTTTGGTGGAGAGAAAGAGTGTGAGAGAGAAGGAGAGAGAGAGAGAGAGAGAGAGTGAGAGAGAGAGAGAGGGAAGATGAGTGGGTTTTCCCGCTGTCCCTGTGAGGGGTGGCTATAAATCAGAGAAGAGAGTCCATAAGGCCCTGTGGAGAGGGCTTCCATCGGGTGTCAGAGTAAACTTGTGCTAAGTCCATCTGTATAATCTCATTTTCATTACGCTCCTGCTGCTATCTGCACAGTAAATCTTCCAAGCCCACTTTTGTCATATCTCAAACATTTCCCTGAAAAGCTATACTCTACAGACAGGAACATTGTGTGTGTGTGTGTGTGTGTGTGTATGTGTGTGTCTCTCTCTCTTTCTTTCTCTCTCTTTTGCTCGCTCTCAAATACGCTGCATATTCTTACCGTGTGTTTTGTTATTTTAGCATATAATAGCGTGAGAGTGCATCAAAGCTATATGAAACTTTTCCCAGAAGGTTCGTGTTGTGACCCATATATGCACTGTTGTTTTAAAATAACTCTGTTTATGTAAGTCACCGCTATGCTGTCGAAGAATATTTGGAGAGAATATGCTTTATTTCCATTAAAATGAATAATGTCATGAACTGGTTCTCAATGTATTCCAGAATGAAATTCGTCTAAATAAAGAAAAGAAAAAAAGAAAAAGAAAAGAGAGAACCATGTTACTTTGACAGTGAGAAAATCCTTTCTCTGTGTGTCTGATGTAGTTCGCTAACCACCAACTCATTCTATAAACTGCACAAATGAACAAAAGTTAATTGTCCAGATGGTGTTGACAACACTTAAATGAATCATTTTTGAAGCCGGATTCATCATACTATTGTCCGATTTGCAAATGCTGGCCAAATTTTAAACATTACGCTCATCATTCAAAAGACCAGAAGTCTTTGGCTCTTCAGGAAGTTTTTTGGGAAGATGTTCAAGGCGGCCATAATCCTCATTCTCATTTACAATGATTTCGTGTGTTTGGTGAATTATCTGTTTTAATCTTTGAGATTTGCATGTTTCCTATGATGGAACGTATTTGGCATGATTCTGTGCTGAGAGACAGATGCACGTGCCTTTGATCTTGTGCTCTCACCAGGAAGGAGAGGATTATAAGGTTCATGAAATCAAAATATATCTCAAATTGCTTTTTAGCGGAAATGTTTAAGTCGTAAATTAACTTTATGCAAAATGTCAGCAGGCTGCACATGTGCTGAGTGGTAATTTTGGCAGCAGTCTTGCATAAGCATAACCTGCATGGTTTATTCAAACGCTCATCAGAAATATGATTCATCACTGGTTTCAATTTTTGAATAATAACAGGCTTAGAAAATGTCTTCTCAAAAAACCACGTTGTCCAAAATATTCTGAACACGCCATTTTGTCCATGATTTGGAAGTAGGAGAGACACTGGATCTGCCTGGCCTTGCTTGCATGGCTTGTCTCAGAGCCATCTCTCTCTCTCTCTCTCTCTCTCTCTCTCATCCTGTGTAAGCGTGTGGGGGTGTGTGTGCGTGTATGTGCGTGTGTGTGTGTGTGTGTGTGTGTGCATGTGCTCACTTCTTTGCGTGCATGTGTGTGGGTGTGTGCATGCACTTGTTTGTGTGTGTGTGTGTGTGTGTGTGTGTACGTGCATGCGTGCGCTTCTTTGCATGTGTGTTCGTGTATGTGTGCGTGTGTGGGTGTGTGCGTGCACTTGTTTGTGTGTGTGCGTGCGTGCGTGTGTATGTGCGTGCGTGTGTGTGTGTGTGTGTGTGTGTGTGTGTGTGCGTGTGTGGGTGTGTGCGTGCGTGTGTGTGTGTGCGTCAGACTTTAAAGCAGTCAGACAGGAGGCACTCTCCCTAAAGGTTGAGTGAGATGAGCAGCATGTGTTTGTAATGAGGAGAAGGCCAGAAGACAACACTGGCTCATCCAATCAGAGAAATGCCACTCATCGTTAGGCGAAATAAAGCACTTCTCTTCCTCTCAGACTCTCTTACTCCTCCTATCGAACGCTAACTCAGAGAGGGACGCTCACCTGATGCACGTGCGAACACGACGGCAGAAACACAGACGTGCCGTGCTGAACCTCACAGATCGAAACATGGGTTCTCTTGGATCTAGCATGTAAATGTGCATTCGCTCCAGTATTCCCCACAGAAATGAGTGACAGAGTCTCTTAGAAATGCTTCTTCTACAAGCTTGGAGGTCCTGTGGTGGTGAGACTTTTTATGGGAAGTACAGATGCTGTAGATCTGAGGCTTACTGCTTTTTAAAGCACGTGTGTTAACGCATGCAGTGATCAAATACTTTGTGTAATAACTGATGTACTGTCTTGATTTTTTTTTTTTTGTCATTTTTATTACTGTTCATTTAAAAGGAACATCACACGTTTACTATCATGTTTTATAGTCATGTTCAAGTACATTTTAAAATAATGGCCATTTTCTAAGCAATTAAAACACACAAAGCAGCACGCACACACAAAGCACACACTCGCATGTGCACACACAGACAAATACATACTCACACACAAACACACACACAAACACACACACACATGTACGCACTCACACACACACTCTCACACACACACACATAGATGCAAACACATAGCAATACAGAAAAGCGCACAGACATGCACATGCACACGCGCACACACACAGACACACACACACACTCATGTCAGGGATTGGTGTTGTTGACTAAGGCCTGGCCAGAATACAAACAACAATTTTTGTATTCCGCTGAAAACACAAACTTTCAAAAACAGCCTAAGTTACAGTTTATAAGTTACCTCTGAACATTTTATTAAGAGGCAATGTCAGCATATGGCGCTAGAATATTTGTCTTGATGCAGTTCTGTTACTCCATACACCTTAACGTCAGGACAGATAAGGTCTTTAATCACGGTTTATATTGCTTATAAATATTTTTATGCATTGATGGCAGCTGGAAGCACGTCACTGAGATGAAATGCGGTCGGCCTTCTTTTCATTTGCGGTTAAAAACCTTCAGGACCGAGAGGAGAACGCAGAGATAATAAAGGACATGGAGAACTCTCTGCGTTATAGCTGTAACACTTCAGCGTAATCATAATAATTTGTGCCCAGTGTCTGTATGCCAATCATCATGCGTCATTCAGAATAAGGGGGCTTTGTGTGGACTAACTGGGGTCTGTATGGGACCAGCTCTCTGGTTCCTCAGCCCCTCATCAGCTTTAAATTGGGGGGGGGGGGGCATGTAAAGTGGGTGACATTAAAATAACATCCTTTGATATAGGCTACTGAGGGTCTCACTCAACACTTAGCTATGTTAGTAATCAGTCATTTGAAAAAGAAAAAAAACACTATAATTCTATAGCCCTTTTTAGATAAGAGTGTCTACATTTTACAATGGACAGTGCTTTTCACACTCATTACGCTACTCAA
Organism: Chanos chanos; assembly: GCF_902362185.1. NCBI lineage: Eukaryota > Metazoa > Chordata > Actinopteri > Gonorynchiformes > Chanidae > Chanos > Chanos chanos. The sequence continues at coordinate 53,710,800 of NC_044496.1, read as the reverse complement.
ATTCAGGTGACACACAAGTCATTTGTTTTTTCAGTATAAACAGTCAACCAGAAAAAAAAAAAAAAAGTTTTTGAAATGTATTTTTTCAAACTCTTGAGGGATTATTTGTTTTTTGGAATTTTTTTTTTTTTTGGTAGGTGTTGGATTTTGAGCGTTATTGAATCTGACAACACAGTTTTTCGCCTGTAGCGTCAAAACAAACAGTACTTTTCATTTGCTCTGATTCATTTTGAATGCAACATAATTGGAAAACACTTGTTAGTCTCCCCCCCCCCCCCCCCCCCCACCTCAACCCTACCCCTCCCCATATGAACATGTGAGTCATGAGAAACCGAAGTCACGTTGAGAGCATTGAATGCGTCGCTCTGCGTTAGCGGACTGCACAGGTGTTCTTGAGGGACCAGAGAAAGAGTCCAGACGCAGAAAGTCAAAAGGCCATTGGGAACACAGGGCGTCGTGCTGAGAACAAGCATGTGCTATTGTCCTTCCACTGTGGACATGTCTTTGTGAGCACACATCATGGGAGAGACTGTGGCCCCTGTGCTCGGTCTGGCCAGACATGCCTGTTATAGCGGTGTGCAGTAGATCAGGCTTAGCAAGGCTCTGCTGTCACTCAGATGTCAGGTGCGCCCTCTTTTGGCCACTGCCAGCAACAGCAGAAAGATGCACACTACATTTTAACGCTTACATTCAATGCTGTGTAACCCGCTTTTTTTTTTTCTTTTGCTTTTTTTTTTTGGTAGAAAAACAAGTATGAAATATTGGTTTCTGTACACTGACAATTAATGAGATGACAGAGCGTTTAAATAAGGTCATTATCATCTAATCTTTATTTCAGAGCATAGAAATAAATAAATGTGAAATACAAGCACAAACTTAGATAACTTAGAGAGACAAATTTAAAGAGAGGCTGCAAAAATACAGATTTTTTTGTGCTATTAGACAGATATACAGTGAAAGCAAATGTTTTTTTTTTTTTAATTCAGAGAAAACATGTTTTGAGGGAGTACAAACGTGTGTAGTATTTTAGACATAAGGGAATGATCAAAATACAAAACACTTGCCTTTACATCTTCAAATGAATCTTAGTGGGATTATGATTGTAAACTAACAGGTGGGATTAGATAGATCTGAGTAATCTCACCAACCGTAATAAATCTACTACAAGCATTCCACCTTTTCTAAGCACCGTCAGACTTAATCACACATCTACACACAGACAGCTCAGGATGACTCTTGTCAGTTGTCGTCAAACTCATGGAGTAATTAAGTTATTCTCTCTCTCTCTCTCTCTCTCTCAAAAGATGATCTGTTTACTGTGTTTGGTGAACATTATAAGCTACCACCCCCCCCCCCCCCCTCCCTTAACCCACCTGTTTTATTTGTAGTGAAAATGATTCATTTTAAAACGATCTGCGTTAATGGTGATTCATTTAAACACCTGTTCCTCACTGTCATGCAAATATGCTGCTTTTAAAACACACTGCTCTTTGTACCGAGAATGTTCCGGAAAGGTTGGTTTCAGAACTACTCCATTTACTGAAGGGTAACAGATTGTTGACTGTAAACAGGAGAAATACAGCAGGGGGTACAGTTTCTAAATATAACTTTTTTTTTCTCCCCCGTATTAATGGGTGTTACTTGTCATCTGAGCTTGTAAGAGACCCAAGATAAGAGTCCGCTAAGTGAACGCTTGCACGTGTAAACAATTTCTCTGGCTTTCAGTGAGAAAACAACATTTGTGTTGGTCATTAGAAGTCTTTTTAGCTTGAGTGTGTGGTAAAGGTGCATACTTCTTCAATCTGTTTTTTTTTTTTTTTTTTTTTTTTTTTAAGAGGAAAGTTTAATATGGAGACAAAGATATTATTCAGATATGGTAAGCGTACTTAGAGTCTTAGCCGAAAGTTGACAGGTTAGAAAGAAGGTGGATGGTTGAGCTTTGTTCCCTATTGCCACGTTGTGTGCTAGGCTTTAGAAGCTTAGTCTATTTGAACATGCAACGTTTTAAAGCTGCGGAACAGCATGGGGCCCTGAAGTGAACGAAACGAGAAAGAAAGGAAGAAAGAGAAAGAGAAAGAGAGAGAGAGAGAGAGAGAGAGAGAGGGAGTGAGTGAGAGAGAGGGAGAGAGAGAGAGAGAGAGAGAGAGAGAGAGAGAGGAAAGTCACTACACAGTTTATTCAAAGCTGACATGACATAAACTTGGTACCTCTTTCCTTGCCTGTAGAAGAATGACAGGTATGCCATGAAAGAAGAAAGACGTGGGAGTTAGGAAAACCAGGGGAAATGTTGACACTTGTACACAAATCCCAGCCCACAGCGAGAGAGGGAGAGAGAGAGAGAGAGAGAGAGAGAGAGAGAGTGAGAGAGCAGAGTTCCTCTGCCTGTCTCTTCACTATGAAGAGTGAAATAAGGTGACATGATGACACAGTTTTTCTTTTCTTTTCTTTTCTTTTCTTTTCTCTCTTTCACTTTTTTCTAAATTCAGAGTTCATTTCTGTCTAAAGATGGACCTCTGTATTTGGCTTGTCTGTCAGCATGTTTCTGCTGGAGCCCTTTGCTTGTCTTCTTAGCAGATGGTCACCTGGATTAATGGAGTCTATTTGTTCATCTGATTATGTAATTAAGCGAGTCCTGGTCTGAGTGAAAGAGTGGCCACCCTTGACCCGCAACGTCACAACAACTGTCAGAACCACAGAGCTGAGCGCTACCTTGTTTTTCTGAACAGAGGAAGAACTGCACTGTGTTCTGGTTTTTGTTGCAGAGAAAGTCTAAACGTAACTGAAAGTAAAACAATTAAACAAGGTTTAATTGATGTGATTTTGTACATTTTAAATGACACTTTCTAATTTGTTTTCGGTGCTCAAGACTTAAAACACAGGAGATGCACATATCATTCTACGCAGTATATTACAATCAATCAGTGATCCCACAACATGGCCCTTGTCAGGGTATGTAGTAAGTGATGTGTCCAACAGGGAACACAAACCTAACCAAAAGCAGAAATAACAATGCTTCATTAGACACCAATTAGTGACATGTCACTTTGGTAATTCCAAACATGAGTGCGCGGTACATTCTAAACATGAGTACACGGTACATTCTAAACATGAGTACATGGTACATTCTAAACATGAGTACATGGTACATTCTAAACATGAGTACACGGTACATTCTAAACATGAGTACATGGTACATTCTAAACATGAGTACATGGTACATTCTAAACATGAGTACACGGTACATTCTAAACATGAGTACATGGAGCATTATTTTGGTCAGTATTTTCACCTGATTGAGTTTCTTCAGCTGTTTTGATGATAAAAATCATTTTAAATGATTTGTGTGTGTGTGTGTGTGTGTGTGTGTGTGTGTGTGTGTGTGTGTGTTTTTGTCTTGCTGAAAATTTAATGCAACACTTATCAAATGTATCATACCAGGGCATTTGCTAGCATTCTCCAACATTTTAATGAATGGTTTAGTGGTTATGCTGTTTGTTAATAGCTGACATATTCAATTTTCAAAGACCCAAGAAATCGAATTGTGGGCCAGGAGAGGAATCAGGTTTTTACATTCAGGTTCACTAACTGATACAGGACACTAGAGGACGCTCTAGTAATACAATGCAACTGTGGAGCATCATGGCAATTTGACAGGCTGCTGAAAGCACATTGAAAGAAGGACAGAACATGGTTTCTGCTTAAGGGTCACATGCTTATACGGTTACAATATATGGTTACATCATATAAGAGGTCATGCTTAAAAAAAATACACACACACACACACACACACATATATATATAGATATAGCATCAATCCACAGATCTGTTTTCACTACGTAGATCCTGTTAGTGTAGATCTCTATAATTTACTGATTTGATTTGGAACTCCACCAAGGCTGATGGTATTCCTTCATCAATTTTAGATGCATTGATCATATGTCTGAGTGTTTGTGTCTATGTGTGGCACTGTGAACGTGCATGTGTGTGTGTGTGTGTGTGTGTGTGTGTGTGTGTGTTTTGTGCTGATTTTCAAACAGGACTTGGCTAGCAGCTCTGGCCTAAGAGGTCTATGAGTGATGACCTGTCCAGGCTAATGCACGGAAACCCAGCTTGTCACTCTCATATTTATGTTCCAATTAAGAATATTCTATCTGCTCAGTACTACTGGAGAGGGACACGTGTGCACATACATGTGTCCAAACAGAAACACACACAAACACACACACACACTCACACACTCACACATATACACACAGCAGCGGCGGCGGCAAACGCAGCTAACTGTGTATGATGTCAAAATAAGCTCTTGAAATGTTGTAAACAGAAACAAAAACAGACCCTTTTGAAAGTACGTCTGCTCCCTGTGATCTCTGCTGATATTTCAGTTTTGGAGCATTTTAAGATCTAATTTGATCTGTTGCCTAAGCATCTGCTCATCCACTTTGTTGTCATTTCGTTATGTACTTTGAAATGTGAAAAACGGAATTTTGGAATTCTAAGTTCCAGATGGCGTGGGCTAATTTGAACCTCTGTGTGTGTGCGTGCGCGCATGTGTCTGTGTGTGTGTGCGTGTGTGTATGTGTGTGTGTGTATGTGGTGCTGCACGAAAAGACTGAAGAGGTGGAGTTGCTGGGTTACACTAATCTCCTGTACTTTTATTAATTACTCCTCCATAAGCCCCTGGGCCTTCGCAGTTATTGGGGGGGGGGGGGGGGGGGGGGGGGCAACACACGGTAAATTGAATGTGGTTTAATGGGATGACACCAGATTCAATTCAGTTAAAGCTGATCACCCACTACCCCTGATCAGAGTGGCCAGACCAGGCAACCATGCGGAGGGGAAGACCTAGACCACCCATCTAAGACTCGTCTGGACACTGCACAGAGGGAGAACAGGCCTTGTTTTCCTGGATTTTGCGACCCCGGGTCAACTGGACAAAGCCGAAAACGGTGATGTGTGTCACCGTGATCTTTTTTGGATTCACAAATCACTCATTTTATTTACCTTTTTATGAGAAATAGCCGTTGATCGCTCCGCTTGAGCCGGAACGAAAGGACAGGGCAGTTGTTCTGACTCGTTGTACATTCTCTGTGAACAACAGAGCACCGTTTGGGGCAGATATATTAATGGCCGTAAGCAGTTCACTGTTCTCCACTCTGAAAGGAGAAGGAATGTGTGTTTGTCTCTCTGTACTGCATTCACTAAACTTACATCTGAGCTCACGCTCTCTTTTCTCTCCTGCCGTAGGGTTGAGTTTTCACTGGGGATTATGGGAAATGGTGGTTAACACAATGCACTTTAGCCCCCTCATAGCCAGCCCTTAATGAAAGTGCTGCAGTTGGGCAAAACCTCTGGCCTTGCTCAGTGAGAGAAAGAAAGAGAGGGAAGTGGAGAAGGAGGAGAGAGAGAGAGAGAGAGAGAGAGAGAGAGAGAGCGAGAGAGAGAGAGAGAGAGAGGGGTAGGTAGAGAGAGAGAAAGGGAGTGAAAGGGAGAGACAGAGCGAGAGAGAGCACACTTCACCAAGGTGTCCATATAACTAAACACACAGACACGGGGCCATTTTACAGTTTTCTTACGGTAGAGTCATTCATTTCAACTGTAACAATTCTAACAGTCTAAGTGGCACTTGAAATGAAAAGAAGTAAATATCTTATTTCTCATTACATTTTGAACAGATGAATTCGTGACATAAAATCGCGCTTCTAGTTCATTCTAGCTGTCGATGTCAGTGCCTTTTTCATATTCTGGTTTTTGTGGTGCAATAATAAGATGAAAAACATTTGTTTGTATATGTCTTGACAGGCAAGCTTAAGTTATTCATCAGTTTCATGGGTTTATTCAGTTTTGATGTGAGACAAGTCACAGATTGTCTGTTCTTCCTTCACTATTTGAGAGATGACATTTCATTTCATTTTTTTTTTTTAATCTACAGTATTAGGACCCAAGTTCACACTTTGTATAACACTCCCAAAAATAAGCACAGGCAGAAAATATGACAGCTTTTTTTTTTCACTCTTCCTTTAAAAAAAAAAAAAAAAAAAAAAAAGAGTCTCATTTGTCTCTGGAGACTTGGCTATAAAAGGCCTGTTTGTGTCGGCAGCCAGGAACTCGACTGCCTGGTGCCAGGAAAGATTGCTAAAAACATCCACGCTCCCTGCCTCTGGTCCCAAACCTGCCTTTACATCTGAGACAGGTACAGTGAGTGGAAAATGCCAACACACATTTACACAAACACATTAACACATACATACATGTACATGTACATACACATACGCATGCACGAACACACGCGCACACACACGCACAAACGCACACATGCACGCACGCGTGTGCACACACACGCGCACGCACATGCACTCACACACACGCGCGCGCGCGCACACACACATAAACACAGAAACAAAGCAAATGTCAATAAATCTAATGGTTGTGTTGAAGTCTAAAATCTTGTTAAGGCCAGTTTGGGCCTTGGTACCCAACAGTTGTAACTAATTATCGCTTTTAGCCCTTAAGTTTCTCCCTTACCTCTGCACGACGGGACATGCTGTAGGTCGTTTCATTTAGCAAAAGATGGCAGCATTGCACTCAAGACCATGCAGCCTCCTTAGCCCTGCTGCACGAGATACAAAAAAATCTATAACAGGTTAGATCAGCCATTATTGAATCCATCTATCTGCATGATGCATTTATACCTTCAGGATCAATCCTCAGTCCTCTGTCTGAAACGATGGACTTGGCTAGAGTTTTGGCGGACTAAAATGACGTTGTTTGGAAGGGGAAGGACGGTGTTTTGACACACAGAGTTTTGGGTTTTTGATTATGGTTCCCCTGTCATGCTATTAACTTCAAAATGTTTTCCGTTTTTTCGCTGTCACCATCAATTTCCGTTTCACATCCGTTTCACAGTAATGTGACCATCAAGTCCATGGTATTTACGGAGAAATCTTATGACGAAGCTGCGAAAGTCATTTTATTCTGTCGGCATTGTAATGAGAGCTTTTGTCGGAAATAAAGGTTGACTACAGTAATTGCTTTATTATGTAACCGAGCAGAGGAGAGTTGGAGTTAAGGAAAATGGTTTGTAAATAGAGAGTTATTTTCCTGAATTCTAGTGCGTTCAGTGCTAATTGGGCCAGAGCTGAAAGGGATCGTCTTATTGTCAACACAACACTGATTTTCACATCACTGTAATAACTGTAATGAAATTATTATTCGTAATAATAGTAATAAAAATGTATCATTCTACATTATCCCTTAACAGTGCATCGTCACATATAAAATGTACTGTTTTTTTGTCAACACGTTATGTCTTTCACAATTAACATTGTAGTGGTCACCACTGTGTGTGTGTGTGTGTGTGTTTGTGAGAGTGCACGTGTGCGTGCACCTTTGGGTTTTAAGTTAGCTCTCTATACACATTCAAGTTAGTTCATTTGTTCAGTTTGTATAAGTTTGCACTTAGAGGATCCTTCAATACTTAGATATCGTGGCATTTAACAGTTTCTCCAAAAACATCTTAGCAGGACTACTCTCTGTGTTTCTGCCTCCATTATCTTAGTGTCTTCTCTGATGTGACGCGGTTTTGACCCCTTGGTGTGTAATGGATCTTCCCACCAGGCCCTGGCTCCACTGGGAATGTGCCAAGTGATAGCTGCTGATAGGGTGACCTCTAAAGCCATAAACATCTCCCTTAGTCTTCCTCTTCAATGTGCACACTGGCTGAGGATGTGGTTTGGGGTCAGAACACAGTAATGTACCCAAATGGAGTCAAAAGAGGGATGAAAAGGAGAGAGAGAGAGAGAGAGAGAGAGAGGCTGGGTTGTTTCCGTACTTACAGGATTTCGGGAAATGATATTATGATATATGATCATATAAGCGGACCACTATAGATCCCTCCTTTCAAACATGGACGATCCATCAGACTGGTTTAGTTATAGTAACTGCAAATCAAATTCAATTTCAGTATGCAGCAAAAAGGTTGATGATGAGAAGAAATCCACAAGCACGCTTTTGAAATGTTAAATATGTCTTATGAAGATGAGAGCAGGAGATAGAGAGAGCGGGAAAGAAAGAGAGAGAGAAACAGAGGGAGAGAGATGAAGAGAGAAAGATAGGGAGAGAGAGAGAGAGAACAGTAGAGAGAGAGAGAGAGTTGGTGTATTCTAGATTGTTCCACAACAGGAGTAGAGACTCAGGCTTTGGCCCACACAGACACGACATCTGCCTCCCTCAGCCCTAGTCCCTCACACTTCTGCGCTCACCACTCACTCAGCTACTGACGGACGATCCGATTGTCCCGCACGTGGCACACAAAGAAATCAAAAAAATTTTTTTTCATTAAAAATCTGCTTATTTTGGAAAGAACCTTTGAAGATGAAACAACTACATTTCAAGTGTCATTCTTCCTCCCTGGAGACTAGGGTTAGCTAAAGCTAAGGCAGGCTAAAGCAGCACAACACAAAGCCAGCCTTGACATTTGCATAAATCCATCAGCTTCATCATGACAGCGCTGACTCATGGGCCGTTGTTATATTTAGTATGTAAAAAAAAAAAATCTCTTCAAGGAGAAATTTTTGGAAACAACAACAAGATGATCGTGGAAAAAAAAAAAAAAAGAAGAAAAAAAAAGTTGTTTACAAGCATGAGTATACTGACATCTGATAAACCTTCTTTCTGTTAAATAGGATGGCGTTTGTTATTCTATTCTTGGAAATGTCTCTGTGTGTGTGTGTGTGTGTGTGTGAGTGAGTGTGTGTGTGTGAGTGAGTGTATATGCAGGATTTCTTTGAGTAAAGGGTTTTTTGGGGGTTTTTTTTGCACCTTGCTAGTCAACTGGATGAATTCTTCTTCTCTGTCTTTCGGCCATGGGGGCGAGCGTAACAGACACAGGCCCTCAGTCTCGCCCGCCAGTCGGTCGTTTTAATTTCACCGCCGTCGCCTCTGATTGTCCTTGTGAGGGAGATGAGAAATACCTCTGTAGTCCGCAGGGCAGTAGACCGACCAGGTTCTCTGTCTGATTAGTGTGAGCCGTCTCCTTTCTCTCTCTCTCTCTCTCTCTCTCCCCTGGTGCCCTCACACACCACTGCTGACTGGGCCTCAAAAGAGTGTCTTCTTTTTTCCCCAAACGAACACAAAACAAAACTGTTCATTCAGCAAAATCTTGCCTTCAATGTGGAAATATAGACAAGCGTCAAGGATTGTAATCCATTTAGCTTGGTTGTTTAGTGTAAAATTAAGTTGAATTCTATCTCAGAAAGAGATCATTACATTTAGTTAAAGGTGGTGAAACCAGCATTTTAAAGCTATTGTGCTGTTTAGTGCCAGAAAAAATAATGCGTGATCACTGATCGTGTGGTAATGATTCGTCTGACGTGCTCTTTCATTGTCTGATATTACAATCTTGATCGTTCAAAATGTTCCTCTCTTGATAGCAAACGCTGCCAGATAATTTTCTGTTTTGCCGCTACATTTGAGATTAATTAATCATGCTATGTCTCACTCAGGAAGAGAGAGAGAGAGAGAGAGAGAGAGAGAATATATTCTGTGTTATCTGATTGTCTGATATAAAGACATAAGCCATACACCTGTCCTAATAAAAAGTATCATATCAAACAGCTGACAGGGATGGTAATCCTCTGCCTACCTTAAAGCCTGCAGTATTCCCACTTATTAGAGATCTTTCCTCTCTGTCTATCTGTACCTCTCTCTCTCTCTTTCTCTCTCTCTCTTTTTCCCTGACTCTGCCCCCCTTCTCTCAGTACACCCTCTCTCCCTTTCTCTCCCTATGTTTATCCCCTTCTCTTTCTCTCTGTCTCTCTGTCTCTGTCTCTCTCTCTCTCTCCCCCTCTCTCTCTCTTTCCCTCTGTCTCTGTCTCTCTCTCTCTGTCTCTCTCTCTCTCCCCCTCTCTGTTTCTCTCCCTCTCTCTCTCTCTCTCTCTGTTTCTCTCTCTATCTCTGTCTCTCTCTCTCTCTCTCTCTGTTTCTCTCTCTCTCTCTCTCTCTCTCTCTCTCTCTGTCTCTCTCTCTCTCTGTCTCTCTCTCTCTCTGTCTCTCTCTGCAGCCTGCACCATCCCATTGTCTCCGGGTGCTGCCAGCTTTCACAGCCCAGATGAGAGGCTGTTATGTAACTCAGGCAGGCAGGAGGAGCGGAGCAGAACAATGCATGAGTATTGCGCATTCCTGCAAGACTCTTAATCAATTCCCAGAAGGCCCAGAGAGCTCTTCATTTGTTTTAGAGAATGTTTCTGTCACATCCGCCGCAGTTGGCTGAAAAATGAGAATATAATAGTGCTTATTTCAAATTTGGGTAATTATGATCGTGATGGGATATGATGTATGGATGTGCACGCACACACGCACAAAAAAAGCAAGACAATAGAACAAAGCACAATGCCTCACTTAATTTAACACATTCGTTCCTTGGGGACTGAACACTATTGTTCAAAAGTTGCAAAGTGAACAGTTTTTGTTTTTTTTTTGACTCCCGTTCTATTTTTTAAGCACACATTCTCACTCTAATGAGAGTAAGAGGCACAAACAACTTAAAGATAAAATTTCTGCACAAGAGAAGATGCAGTGTTTGTCATCGATTTTCCGATGAGAGAGCTTGCCTGTTTATTCACTAAACAGGCAGTGTTTTTTTTTTTTATTTATTTTATTTATTTAATTTTCCCCCCCCTATTGATTGATGGCAATAGTTTCTACATTCGGCTGAGCCAGCTGTCATCTCTCTGATGAAAATATGAGCGTCAAGTGCAAAGCAGAGAAGAAATCCTATTTACGGCGGTTTGACATGTGCATTATTTACTGCTAACTGACAATGAATACAAACTACTAAAGAGTTTAAATCAGCACTGGATAACTTCCTCCTTGATACTGTGGGTGGATAGCAGTGTCCAGCCATGTAACACATGCTCACACGCACACACACACGCTCACGCGCACACACACACACACACACACACAAACAGTTCCTTTATGTTTTATTACTCTGACAGTTGGGAAGTGTGTTGTGGTGACCTTGTGTGAGTGGTAGGGTGATGGGGTCAAGTCAAGGTCTTGGCCGATTTGATCACATGGGCGCTGCTAATCACCTCGTGTAATATGTCGCCCCCCGCCTCTCCCCCCCCACCCTACCACTGCCATTCCAAAGCTATTCTGACCATACACAAGTGAGAGAGAGAGAGAGAGAGAGAGAGAGAAAGAGGGAGATAAAGCGAGAGAAAGAGAGAGAGCAAGAAGAAGAAGACAAAGAAGAAGAAGAAGAGGGAGTAGATGAGTAGGGAGAAAGTGTGAGGGAGGGGTTGAGATAGATACAGAAGATACATTGGATCCTCCGTGTGTGAAAAAAAAATCCTTCCACTAGTTTGACACAGGCTCTGTGAGCCCCCGCTGTCTGTGGTCAGTACAGTCAGTGTAGTACCAGCTCAGCCCAACTCAACTGTACTACTACAGTTATGACTGGCTCTTCGAGACTGAAGACAAACACGCATATCCAAAGTCACGACGGACGCCTCAACAGAGTGACAGTTGCGTTGAGACGTTTACAGAATCTCAGGAGACCACCACTGAATTGAAACTTACTGAGTGAGTCAGCAAATCAGTCAGCAAAGAATGAACATCATTTACTATAGGAAATTCTTAATTTATTTCCACTAGACAGCAGTTGTCAGTCTAATTTAGCCTTTAAGGTGTACACTGCTATGAGTCACACAAATTATGATTCACTCCTCGCTCTCTGAGACTCATCCATGATACGATGCAAATGCAGCAACGTTAAAATGAGTAATAAAGCCATGAAAAACTAACCACAGATCCACTCTCTGTGTTCATTCAGGAAACCCTCTGTAGCTTGCCTAAGAGTTGACTCAATTGTTCTGCTGCAGTCGTCTCTGTGGAAACCATTGGATGTACCACAGAAAGAGGAAATACCCATTTGCAAATGGGCTTTGGTGGTCTCCGAGTGGTCTCGGAGCCAAGGATTGTTTTGCTGTATTGCGTTTGTTTGCCCAGCAGTTTAGTTGAGGAAATCGGCCTAAAAGGTCAGTTAAAGTCCGTTCAGCCTTAAAGTTCACAGACAGATGGATGGAGACGGGAAAGCAAACATATACACACACAACCACTGGAAGCTGGAGGATGAAAGCAGAGTGGAGCCAAAGAGGAAGAGTTATGTAGCTGCTCTCTGCCCTCCCTCCTGCTGTCCTGGTCGGTTTGGTCGTGTCCAGTATCTGGTATTGGCGTCTTGTCTCGACACATACATTTTCATTTGTCATTAACGATGCACCTTAAAGGAGTTTGGCTGAACCAGGCCAATGTGCCACGGTGTTTGGGGCAGTACCTACATCTTACCGAGATCTAAACACAGGGGTATGCTGTCACAATCACATTACAGTCAGTGTAATAGTGCTCAACACTGTGTGTGTGTGTGTAGTGCGTGCACGTGCCTGCGTGTGCATGTGCATGCGTGCGTGCGTACGTACGTATGTGTGTTTGTGTGCATGTGCATGTGCATGTGCATGCGTGCGTGTGCGTGTGTGTGTGTGTGTATGTGTGTGTGTGTGTGTGTGTGTGCGTGCGCATGTGCGTGTGTATGTGTGTATTTTTGCGTGGGAAGTTGGGAGAGCCAGTGACTCATGGCACAGAACATACAGCTGACAAGGCATCAAAGTGCTCGAGAACATTACCAATAGTTTATTGGCCTCGTGTCAACAGTGTCTCGATTCAGGGAAAAATAAGCTCGTAAAAGAAGTGCTGTTTAAGGAAAAAAGACCAAAGTGTGCCAAAATGTCAAAGCATGTTTGTTGGTCAGTACCAGACTTAGAGGACTTTTGGAAGAAAAGAAGGTTTGGGCTTACAGAGTGATCTCCCCACACCTGAAAGCTCCTTTAATCATATGTCAGTTACTTGTGATTCATTAAGTATGTGAGCAAAGTTTTAGATCTTTGCTATTGTTCCAGTTATTAAAATCATTAAAGATTTTTGTCATGAAATGAAATGCAAACCGCAGGGCTGGTGTTAAAAAGCTTGTATGTGTGTGCGCGCGTGTGCATGTGCGTGTGTGTGTGTACATTGCCTTACTAATTCCAGAGCCATACTGGTTCCCATCAGTGTACCCAAGCAGTGTTGTTAGCGTGTCTTTTTCTCCACACATCCTCCAATCCCTTTATTTACCCCTCTCTCTCTCCCTCTCTGTACCTCCCTCTCCTCAGTGTTAACTCCCATTTGAGTGCGAGGGAGCATCCTGAGCTCCGGTGTGAGTGTACAGGAACGTCATCAGCTCCTGTGTGAATGAGAAGGAGTGGCATTTGCTCCTGTGACAATGTGAGAGAATGACATTAATTCCTATGTGAGTGTGGGGGAGCAACGTTAGCTCTGTGAGTGTGAAGGAGCAGAATGAGCTCCTGTGTCATTCTGTAAGGGAGCAGTGCTAGCTCCTGTGTGAGTGTGAGAGGGAGCAACATTAGCTCCTCCGTGTGAGTGTGGGGGAGCCGCGTTACCTTCTGTGTCACTGTGAGGGGGGAGTGGTGTGGATGTGTGTTATTCAGGGTGGTATGAATAAATGATAACAGACTAAGCTTCAGAGGAGACAGCACTGTGCCATTACATAAGTCTCTCTCTCTCTCTCTCTTTTTTCTCTCTCCTTTTCATGCCATCAGTGAAGAGCTGTCCTCTCTCCAGCGCACACACACACACTCACACACACACACACACATACACCCTGTAATCACACAGACATGCTCCCTAATCAGAGTACTGGATCAGAGTTAATGGCATTAAGTGTTTGGCCTCATGCGAAGACACTTTCACACTAAACACTGAAGGATAAACACCACTTTCGGACTGTGAGACAAAGGTCTACTGCGGAATGTGAGAGGGATTCAGATACGGCCTGAATCCCTGGTCACACTGACGTCCATAAAGAGCCGATCTGCTATCACGATACAGACGTCAAACACAGACAAACCCTCACACACTTCACCCCTTTTAATGGGAAGAACGTCAATATTTGACATGGTTGCAAGTCCAAGCTCTGTCCATCGGAGGTCACTATATTTCCCTTTTCAGTTTTATTTTCAACATACTCTCATTAATACCATGAGAAAATACCAAGATATGAAAAAGTTACAGAGAGTCAAATCTAGGGTTTGGGAATGCTCAGCTCAGTTAGGGAATGAGACAGTATGATCAGGTGATCAGGTTGGAGGAACATGAGTCTCCTTTTGTTATAAGCTGTTTTCACCGAAACTGACGATGCAGGTAACTTTGATAATTCGGTTGGGGACCGATTGGTCTGGTCGGGTGCTGATTTTTGCCTCCTTGTTTCTCAAGACCTGGCGGCTGCATGTGCCTCTGCATGTCTGGGGTCTTACATTCTGTGGTCTGTATGCATTGGTTTTCCCTGAGATCTCACATTCACTGTCTCAGAATGTCCCGATTTTTATCTCTTTCTCTGCTCCTTATTTTTACTGTCTCCAAACCCATCTGTCTTAGGTTCTCAGGAGTGGAGCATGATCTCTTTCTCGCTTTTTTTTCCTCTCTCCAAAGCATTTTTTCACGTGTGTGTGTGTGTGTGTGCGCGCACGCGCGCATGTGTGTATTATTGACACGTATAAAATGTTTGCTATAAAATTGGAAGGAACCTTAGGTCTTACTGGAGCACATTCATTTTGGCATGAACATCTCCACAAATACTTGATAAGCTCTAACTGAAGGGTACCTCTTATTCATAGACCTTTTCATAATACCAAAATAGTCTTGTTATACAGTTAACAATTAACACGGGCTTTGTAATATCTAATATCATTTGGTACAAGCAACACATAGAGTCCACTCTGGCCCTGTACACATACATAAAAATCACTTCTAACAGGTTTTATAGTTTGGAGAGCATATTTATAGATGTTTTGGCACATGATGTGGGCACAACAGAAGCCAACAAAAGAAACTATAGCAATGATCCAAGTCATTTTTAAAGAAATATGTAACCTACAGAAATCTGTTTTTTCGAGATATGGCTTCTCCCCGTCGCGAGATAATTATTCTATTTAAGGACTCAAAAGAAACAGGTTATTTATCACTCCTTGAATTAAACCCAAAGCTATGCAAACTTTTAGTTATGCATTTAGTTGTTTCAGTGTGTCAGTAAATTTGGCTATTCCTGGAACTTTTTTTTTTTTTTTTTTTTTGACGTGCCTGCCTTAACAAGCTTTCCTGAAAATTCAGCTTGACAGCCGAATGAAATATTCATTCTATACTGTCAGAACAACATGCTAAAATGCACCCACTCCTCAACTCCTCATTCTGCAGTGTGGGATCCAAAAGGCCAGCTTGCGGCGTGCAGAGGGTGCTTGCGCAACAGAGATTGAGCGGATACCGAACCGCACCGGTTCCGTTTATAATCCAGAACCAACTGTCACATGTCATAACGGTGTCCAGTGAGAGAGAGAGAGAGAGATGTGAAAATCACTTGCTTTTGTTTATTTATCGTCTTATACTGAATCTCCCTCGTTGCTCGTAATCTGGCTAGTCTCTGTAGTTAGATAACCTCACAGATCAAGGTCACTGAGTCGGGTTTAGGTCTTTTTTTTTTTAATATTTGAATAATGTCTAAGTCCCACAAGGCAGTGTGAGTGTCCCGAAAAACACGGCTTACCCACTTCGTTCTCTCTTTCACTCCGCGTGCGTTGGAGCACAGCCCATCTGTCCAACCCACATCAGGGGGTTTCATGCTGTGTTTTAGCTCTCAACCCGATTCTGAACACAGTTACCTTCCAAAGCCACTCACTCAGGGTCCTCACTCACTCAGACGGTCGTGCTAACCCAAGGAGAGTGTGGGGACAAGAGATTCATCTTCAAAAGTGTGTGGTGCGTATAAAGAAAACCTGATTCCAGGCCTATGTGTGGTTAATTTTTTGAACTTTTGAACTCTTCTTTCTTTGTGTGTGTGTGTGTATGTGTATGTATTATTCATGCACTAATATTTGCTATGGAGCTGAGCTGAAGTGAACCTGCAGTCTACCTTCAACTCTTCCTATTTCATTTTAAAAGTGTAAACATTTGCAAGGTATGATGTAATTCAACATAGCCTGCTTCATATATATATATATATATATATATATATATATATATATATATATATGAATGATATATATATATATATCATGTCGTGTGTGTGTGTGTGTGTGTGTGTGTGTGTGTATGTAAGTGTGTGTATATGCATAAATACATAAATATATAATACATATACAAATACACTGAAGAAATATATAATAAATGCATAGACGTCTAATACTGTGACAAGCTTTGTGCCATGCTCATGGCATCGCTATGCCAGAGATTTTACAGACAGTGCACAACTCTGCAGTCTGTCACCTAAAAAAAAATGTTCAAATTATCCTGGTTACGTGTCAAAACAGCTGTAAGGTTGGAGAGACACAACAGCCACTTTGTGTACGCTTTTGAAAAAAAAAAACAAAAAAAACACTCTCTGCTCTTTTCAGCTCATTTTGAGTTCCCCTCAGAATCTCTGGCTGAATGTGGGATTTTGGAATGAAAGATCTCGTAACAGACAAGCAGTGTAGACATTGCTTTCACTCAGATGGTCTCTATTTAAATATTTATTTGTTTATTTATTCATTTAGAGTTTGCTCAGTCCAGTTGTCCAGCGCTTCACACTAACCCAGAAGGTCATAACTCAGTGTGAAAAAGCCAGATGCTTATTGCATTGCGGAGAGAGTCATTAACAATGGATTAGCAAGTGCCATCCAATTTCCCTCCGTCAGCTTCCGTGGCCTGAAAAACCCACCCTGATGAATGATCCAACGCCGTCACAGACTGCGCGGCAGCGATATTTACGCCTGTCGCCACTGAAGAGGCGTCTCCTTGAAAAAATTGCTGGCCAGTCACGGGCCAGCCACAGCCAGTATGAGTCCAGCAGCACCAGGTCTGGCCGCGACAGCAGGTGTCTGACAGCGGGTGCCTGGGGCTCTGCCAAGGTTTACCCTAAAAATTTCTATCGACAGCTGGGGCACACGCCAGACACCCTGTCGGCCGTCAGAGCTCAGGGAAGCAGGCGCCGAGTCAGTGGCATAAACCGTGGGCGAGAATTGTGGTCCGCCTTCCAAGCTTTTAGTCTTCATCAGCTTCTTTTCTCTTTTGTCTCAGCAGATGGAAAGCCCATGTGCTGTTTGTATCTCGTTTTTTTAAACTAATGCCATTAGATCAGACTCTTGTGAAGTGACGATGACGTTTTTTTTTTTTTTTTTTTTTCAAAATGCTTTTGTGAGTTCTGGTCTTTGTACTGTTGGAGTTGTGAGAGATGGTACGAGATCTCTGTCCAAACACGTGAGAGGCCGTTCTGGCTTTAATCGAATACTACAGATTGCTCGCAGATGAAAGACTGTTTAGAAAAAAAAATGTTAAAAAATCATCTCATTTGTGCATTTGTGCTTGCCCCCCCCCCCCCCCCCCCCCCCCCCCCCCCCACACACACACACACACACACACACAAACACACACACACTCATGCGCACGAACACATACATACTAATGCGCACTCACATACACGAACACATACATACTCACGCACACACACATACACAAACACATTTGCAGACCCTTCCAAAAATTGAGGGGGAAACAGTTTTGGACCAATAACAGGAATAACCTAAATACTTAATCATTGTTATGTTATGTTATGTTATGTTATGTTATGTTATGTTATGTTATGTTATGTTATGTTATGTTATGTTATGGTTTGGTTTGGTTTTTCTGTGTAGCTAAATACCTTTCAGAAGTTTCTAGGGGCAGTGCTGCATGAGGCTGTGTTAAAGTCTGTGTTAAAGTAACAGGCAAAAAAAAAAAAAAGACATCTTTATAAACTGTAAACAAAGAAATCTTTAGAAATCCAAGCATTTAACAACCTGAGACAACTCAAGACCTATGGAAGCTTTCTTAATGTAATCATTGAACGCTGGCTTCTCACGATATTGCTGTGCATCTTTGAGCGTATGCCTGATCGGGCATTGTGTGTGTGTGTGTGTGTGTGTGTGTGTGTGTGTCTCAAGGCGAAACGGCAAAGCATGAAGAAGCTAATTGAAAAACTGTGTGTGTTCCCATGTAATAGGCCCCGTCCGCCTCAGTCACGACTCAGCATCTTGACATCTCCCACATCTCCTGTTTGAAGTGGCAGGGAGTGTTAGGGAAGAGAACCTCTGAGGTAAAGCTATGATAAACAATGTGCATTTCGCCGTGTTAGAATCAATTCAGCAGACCATGCTCCACTGAATGAGAACACTAGTCTCCATATAGACTCAAAGAGACAGCAGAGACAGGCAAGGTAATGAGCAGCATTGAACCGCTTTTATCCGATTGTGTAACAGACTCCTGGAACGCAAACCAACTCTCTCTGCTGCATCTGAAGATTAACTTGAAGTTAATTTTATCCCCCCCCCACCCCCCACACATACACACACACACACACACACACACACATATATATGAGGCCTATTGAAGAAATAATTGCATCACTGCACACACACACACGCACACACACAGAGCATATGCTGGTGAACAGAGCTAAAGAGACGTGTTTGTATATGAAAATGATAGTGAGTGTGTAGGAGTTTGTTTTTGGCTTTTTTGTGAGGTGTTTGGATCTCTAGATGTGGAGAGGATTTGCTGCTCAATGTGAACCGTGCTGAGACGCCCACTGTGAAAATAACAGATCATTCTGAGAAAGCCGGAGAAGTGCTGTTTTCTGTTAAAGTAATGTCATTGGGGGTTTAATAAACTTTCTGGAAAAGGCAGCATGCACAAACTTGGGCCAGCTCCATTTGAGTGCATTTGTGTGCACAGTGACTCACCCACACACCACAATGCGTCTGTGGACACTGAACACAGGCACGCTCACACGAGTGCATGTCTGCGCACGTGCACGCACGCACGCTCACGTGCTCACACACACACACACACACACACACACACACACACACACACACACACACTCACGCACACACACACACACACACACACACACACACACTCACGCACTCACGCACGCACGCACGCACACACACACACACACACACACACACACACACACACCATGCACACACACATTCTCACACACGCACTCACACACATACTCACACATGTGCGTGCACACAAGCCTTTATTCATATCCTAGTGGGGACTTCCCATTATCTTATCTTCCCATTGACTCCCATTATCCTGAAACTGAAGAATACTAACCTATCCCTAACCCTAACCCTAACCAAATAAATCTTTTGACACTTTTTGTTTGATCAGCAACAACAATATAGTTTTGAAAAAATGTTATTCTCCTAGTGGGGACCAGCATTTTGGTCCCCACAAGGCAATTTTGTCAGATTATGCCATCTTACTGGGAATTCTTGGTCCCCAGAAAGATGCAAATACATGGTACACACACACACACACACACACACACAAATGCATTCATGCTCACACACATAAATGCACTCATACTCACACACACACATACACAGACACACAGGAGACTCCAGTGAGATCATCTGTTGATGTGTGGTAATAGTAGAAATAATAGGAAGGAGAAACGATGTATAGAGTGTTTTTTATGTGAAAGGCAAACTACAGTAAGAGTCACCAGAGAGAAGGCTTGTAATTTTAGTGCTTTGGATTAATGTCTTGTGGGCTTTAATGAGCTTGTTTTTGCAGCCATGTCAACTTTTAGTTTTGCTTCAGTGAAATACATTTTACAAGAGCTTAAGCACAGTCTTATTCATGCCATAGCACCTTTTTCCTCCCTCTCTCTTTCTCTCTCTCTCTCTCACACACACGCATGCACGCACGGACACACACACGCACGCACGCACGCACACACACACATGCCTGCATGCACGCACACACGTGCACACACACACACGCACACTCACACACACACATATACATTGTCCTCTACAACTGCATTCCCCAGTGTGATCATTAAAGCAAAATCAAGGGGGGAGGAACCTCAGGTGAGGTTACTAAGAAGGGACTCTGATTGGCGGAGAGTGATTTGGAGAATAGCTTACAGGAGCATGGCTTTGCTGCCTATTGCCTGCATTCATTAAAGGTTAACATTTCTAGTCTGGAGAGAGTACAGCCTGGTCTTACCCCTGTGTTCCATGCCTCCCTATGGCGTGAGGGGATGACTCTGCTTTGAGATCTGGCAGGGGTAGACTGTTGCTAGGCTGGACTAATGTGGAGAGAGAGAGTGAGTTTTTTCAGGGTCACTCCTGATGCACTACTGAAAGACAACAGACAAAGACACGTCTAAATGTAGCTGGACAGATAGATGGATAGACAGATAGATAGATAGATAGATAGATAGATAGATAGATAGATAGATAGATAGATAGATAGATAGATAGATAGATAGATAGATAGATAGATAGACAGATAGATAGATTACACACATACACACACACACACACACGTACACACGTGTGTATGTAACATGCTATCTGTAGTAGAGGCATCATCTACAGCATGAGAGGGCTGCTTCTACTCTTTTATCTTGTGAACAAAATGATTGACTGCGTATTTGATGACATTACATCTATCTCCTCATCCACACAGCGAGGAAAATTAAACCTTTCCGACTTTCCCCCTTTCCCTCGCATACATCTTTTAACAGCGTCTGTTCACAGCTTCCCCATCAGTGCACTGTCAAATCAGGAGCCTCATCCATCCCTGGGCGACAGAGGAGAAGAGGAGAGCAGACCCCCCCCCCCCCCCCCCCCCCAAAAATTGAATTATTCCCTATTACAGGCGCTCATTTTCCAGAGAGGCACAAATCAGAATGGATTGGGGTTATTAATAATAATGTTGAAAGTGGCGCTAAAAACAGCAGCAACACTGGCAGAGATGGAAGGGCTAATGTAACTTCAGATGTAGCGCTGAAACCACCGAACTTTTCCCAGTGGGCCACAGGCCTCTCTCTCTCACCGAGTCTAAACACGTTTCCATTCACATGTACAGCAACATGTATGCTACACAATTACACCTCTGGCAACATACATTCACTCACTCTATCTCAGTGGATCCAACAAGCAATTTATCACCGTGGGTTAGAGAACCAGACTGATACATCAGAGTAATTGGACACCTGATGCTTTGCAGAAACTTGGAGTCAGTAATTGTATGACACATTGATCTGAGGTCAGGTGGTATGCTGTTGCCGTGTTAAAATTTAATAATCTGGTGTAGGGTTTGAGTTCATGGGATTAAAAGATGACCTCGGTATGCCCTTGGTGTCTGATCTGGGGGAGTTTTAGTTGCTTTTTTTTTTCAGAATGGGGATGGCGAGGACGGGGTGATCGGGGAAGGTCAGGGGTGGTCTTGTAACAGCTGGCCCCGGTTCAGTCACCCGGGGTCAGAGAGTGAGTCATCCATGTTTGGGTTGCGGTGCAGGTAGAGTGTTTGTGTGTGTGTGTGCGTGTGTGTGTATGCGCATGTGTGTGTGTGTGTGTGTTTGAGTGTGTGTGTGTATGCGCATGTGTGTGTGTGTGTGTGTGTGTGTGTGTGTGTATGTGTGTGTGTGTGTGTGTGTGTGCGCGCATGCATGTGTGTGTGTGTGTTGTGTTTGCAGAGTTGTGAGTTGATGTGTGGTTTTGTTTGACCAGGACTATGTGCTCCCTTGGCTGGATTGGTCTGTTATAGTGACATAGAGCCCGCAGGGCAGCCCTGAGGTAACTGGGCAAAACAGCACAGGCTGGAGCTGTGTGGAGCGCTTTATTAGCCCTCTTTCTTTTCCTTTCTCTTCTTTCTCTCTCCCTCTCTCTCATGCTCTCTCTTTCTCTCATGCTCTCTCACACACTCTCTCATTCTCTCTCATCCCTTCACTCTCCTCAAAGTGTCGACAGTCTCTACCTCTTGTCTGGTCTTGCTTTTGTTCTATCGAATTCTTTTGGCCAAGTGTCTGGCTATCTGTCTTTCTATTGTCCCCAGAGTATTTCTGAAGAATATGTATTAATTCTCAAGATGAGATTGGAATCTATAAATAAATAAATAGTTAAATAAACAGGCCTCGTTTCACTGTTCAGACATCAGAGCGTTCTGTACAATTATGGCATTAGACTGTTTGCCGAGCAGGGAGCTTTGTCTGAGAGACTTTTCCCCCATCCAGACAAAGCAAGGCCTGAAATAGAACTCTTCACTCATTTCAAAATGAAACTATGCAAACAAAGCCATTTGAGTTTTTGAAAATAACTGTCTTTTCTTATTCTCTCTCTAGATCACTTTTTTTTTTTTTTTTTGCGGTCTGTGATTAAGACTTCAGTTGAATTCATGGCAGTTTTAACTCTCTGCGTTTATCCTTTGTTTTTCACCCCTTCACTGGTCTTTCTCCCTGTCTCTGTCTCTCTGTATCTGTCTCTCTCTCTCTCTCCCTCTCTCTGGGTCGGTGGGGTGTGTATGTGCAGTATTATTGTCTCCGTGACCTGAATGGTCATTCCACTGTTTTGGCTTTCCCCCCCCCTTATTCAGCAGAAGATTATATTATTATACATCACCGTAGTGCAGTCATGGCAACCCAACTCTCATTACCTACTTCACTTGTTTATCCTTAATGTGGGCTCTGTTCACCGCACTGTGCAACCAAACAAACTCTTTTCCCTTCCATAAGCAACAGCTCTATACTGCCCAAAGAGGCTTTGGACTGGAGACTGAGCTGTACTGAAGGTCCGATATATATCTATAAAAGTGTAAGTAAACACGTTGAGAAATCTATACATTTTCTCTGGAGAGGCCACACATCCATTTGAAAATCATTAGTGGGCCTGCCCATGAGTGAGCTGGTTAATAGAAAATGTTGAACCTTGTTTTCAGAGGAGTACAGAGGCTTTTGCCGAGACCAGGCAATGATGAAAAATGCATTGAAAGACCTCTGAATTTTAAACCCATGAAACTTTAATTGAACAGTTCTTTCCCTACCACTTTACCCTGTTTTTTTTGTTTTGTTTTGTTTTTTTTACTTCAGCCATCAACTCTTTTCCATTATACTTCCATATCAAGGAATAAGCAGATCTGATGTATACAAAAACAAAAACATAGAAACTGCACAACCACTAAGAAATCATTTTTCTTTGTGTGTGTGTGTGTGTGTGTGTGTGTGTGTGTGCCTGCGTTTGTAAGAGACCAATCACTAAATAACAGTCAATTTGCCAAACACACCACCTCGCATAACACCAGCACATTTAGAATTTCTGGTCGTAGAAAAACCTCACCACATAATAATCAACATGAATGCTTTCCCATTTAAATTCTATGTGACGTCATCACCTGCTCAGTTCTCTTGCTTTAAATAAACATTTCCATTTGAATGACTCTACATGAACCTAATCAACACACATTGCTAGGCTGGCATTTTTATTGACAGCAGTGGTTGTACATTTGATATGTGTAGCATGTTCTTTTGCACAAAAACCCTTTGTGTTGGTGTGTATGTGTGTGCACATGTGTGTGCGCGCATGTGTGTGTGTGAGTATGTGTGTGTGTGCATGTGTGCCTGTGTGTGTGTGTGCAGGTGTGTGTGCATGTGTGCATGTGTGCCTGTGTGTGTAAGTGTGTGTAGGAGTGTGCATATGCGCGTGCACGCGTGTGTGTGTGTGTGTCTGTGTGTGTGAGTGTGCATGTGCGCATATGTGTGTGTGTGAGAGTGTGTGTGTGCATGTGTGTGCGTGCATGTGCAGTGGTGCAGTTATTTATTCATTAGGCCTCAACAAGATGATTCCTCAGACTCCCAATGGGAACACACACACAACACCTGACCAAGAGAGAGAGGAAAACAAAGTAACAAAAGAATGTGAGTACCACAAACAGAGAAACAAACAATAAATTCAACTCACACTCTACCACTCAAACCTCACCTGTCCGGGGTTTTTCGGCCACACGGACAAGAGTTTTGGAACACACACACACACACACACATGTGCACACACACATATATACCCCTCCATCACTCAAACGTACCTGTTGTGTTTTCCCCTCTGTAAGTATCCATGCCACTGTGGTGGGTCTGTGCACTAGTGCAGCCGCCAGCTCCCTCCTGTGATTAATGGTTTAACCGGCCCCCCGCCGTGGCACTCAGGACCCCCGGAGAGGGCCGAGTGTATGGTTAGCTGCACAAAGAGGGGCACGTGTGTGTGTTAAAGAGGGCTCTTTGTGGCGCTCAACTGCAGTTGGCCCCATGGTGATTACCCGCACCAGGGGTCCTGCATTGTGGCTCTGTACCCCCAATGTCTCACCTTTACAATCCCCCCTACTGCGAAGCAGCGGGGCCTCTCTACTGCTCCTGCCAATCACAGCATTTAGACCCTTTACAGGCTCTGCTAACAGCCACTTAAACACACATACACACGTGCGCGCATACAGGCACACAGACATACACACACACACACACTCACACACACAAACAGAGACACTCATACAAAGTGCCAACAATGACACAAAAACACAAATGACCTGTAATCACATATCACAAAAGAGGTGTGTTTAACCAAACTACCAAATAGAAGTGAAATGAAGAAATTTCACAAACATCTCTGAGCCCCCTCGCTCAACAAACACACACACACACACACACACACACACACACACACAGACTGTCTGGAAATCACATTTAGTGTAATATTTACTGCTTCGTATATTATTTGTTATCTGCATCCATTATCTATACATGTGTATGATGTAATATATAGGAAGCTGAGCTATACGGATTTTGGAAAATTATATAATCATTATACCTTATATGTTTAAGCTACATGCACTTATATTATATAACAATCTACCTCTGTAATGGAGTCTCTTCTTCGGTCTAGCCTTCCTCAGGACCACTGACACAACGCGCATCCACACAGAGAAGAACTGAGTGAATGGCTGGAGATAAGTTTTACATCGTCATGGAAACGCTGCAAAGATGTGACTATAAGCCTCTATTGGGATACTTAAATCTATCTCCCCTAAACTCTTTTTCAAAGTAGAGCACACACACAGTGATTTTTTTTTATTATTGTCACTAAAATCATAGATTATTGTATGTTGAATTTTATTATAAATATTAGCCAGGGGTTTCTTTTGGTCTGCCTTATCATTATTAGCAGTGTGTTTTGTTTGGTCTGCCTCATCATTATTTGCAGTGTGTTTCGTTTGGTCTGCCTTATCATTATTAGCAGTGTCTTTTGTTTGGTCTGCCTTATCATTATTAGTAGTGTGTTTTGTTTGGTCTGCCTTATCACTATTAGCAGTGTGTTTTGTTTGGTCTGCCTCATCATTGTTTGCAGTGTGTTTCATTTGGTCTGCCTTATCATTATTACCAGCGTGTTTCGTTTGGTCTGCCTTATCATTATTAGCAGTGTCTTTTGTTTGGTCTGCCTTATCATTATTTGCAGTGTGTTTTGTCTGGTCTGCCTTATCATTATTACCAGCGTGTTTCGTTTGGTCTGCCTTATCATTATTAGCAGTGTCTTTTGTTTGGTCTGCCTTATCATTATTTGCAGTGTGTTTTGTCTGGTCTGCCTTATCATTATTAGTAGTGTGTTTTGTTTGGTCTGCCTTATCATTATTAGCAGTGTGTTTCGTTTGGTCTGCCTTATCATTATTAGCAGTGTCTTTTGTTTGGTCTGCCTTATCATTATTAGCAGTGTCTTTTGTTTGGTCTGCCTTATCATTATGTGCAGTGTGTTACTTTTGGTCTGCCTCATCATTATTAGCAGTGCATTTCGTGTGGTCTGCCTTAGCATTATTAGCAGTGCATTTCTTTTGGTCTGCCTACTGAATAACAGTAAACACAGTCTGCCTCACTAAGGTTTGTGAGAAGCATGGGATAAAAATTACACTAAAGAAAATGAAAACCACTGGACCAAGGCGCCATAGAAAAAAAGGCTGACACTCAACCAATGCTTTTATACCAACCTCTGCAGCCAATTTAGTTCTATTCAATCCACACACAGCTGAGTGACCTCTAACCCCCACGCTTATTCTCACTCCTCTGTCGTAATACAAAACCACGCTGCAGCCAAGGTGTCAGTTTGTGTCATCAGCTGACCTTGGTTTTGCCCCAGAGACAGATGATTCTTGTGTTGGTACCGATTTAGAAGAGCAGCTACTCAATTCTCTTCCATTTCTATGTTCCATACAGCTAGATTCTCACAGCTTGATAACTAGATCTGTGCAGATGTCTCGGCTTCATAGAAGCCTGAGACAGGCTCATTGGACAGTTCTGGTTTATGCGTTAGGATGTGTGGGATGTGTCAGTGTGCACGTGAGTACATGATGCATACGCGTGTGAGTGTGTGCTACTTTTTTTGCTATTTTGGTGGTGTACACGGATGACACTAAACATATATTACACTATAAAAACAACATGTCGATATTCCCTTTGCGTACCAACTGTATTTTATTGTTTTCTTGTTCATTTCTGTGTACGTGGAAATAAGAACTGGTCACAACTATACATATATGTATATATCTACGTGTGTGTGTGTGTGTGTATATATATATATATATATATATATATATATATATATATATATATATATACACACACACACACATATATATATATATATACACGTGTGTGTGTGTGTTTGTGTGTATATATCAAAAAATACACGAGATGTTAACGAGTCCATCTGGAATCTTCTCATTGTAAATCACAGGACAGATATACAGATTTGCAGTATGACAGTGACATGCTGAATTACGCTTCAGATCTCATTATCTCCACATTCCAGTATTCGTCAGTCTATTCTTTCCATGTATTTTAGTCTAATTTTAACATGAAGTTAAGAAGCAAACAGCTCATCACAAACTGCCTCGGCCAGATGGTGCAGTATTCTCTCGAGATGGTGGGTGCAGTGGGAACGTGTCACCCTCATTTCTCACACTGCAACAGACACGTCACGTTTATTTATCCGCTACATCCAATACCTGGAAGGATGTCTAAAAAAAAAAGCCAAAGAGAGAAAGCGGTTCACTTTACGTTCATGATTTGTTGTTTCTTGATGCAAGTTGCCCAATGTTTGCCTTGCCAGCTTTAAAACCGTCTCGGAGTCGAAATAATCCCTCTGACGCCTTTAAAGTTAATTGGTCTGTTGCGTTTGTGTTTTTCTTCCGGAGGGAAAGACCACAGGTACGAAAAGCAAATGAAAAGAACCTTTCTGTTATTACTCGTTACTGGTCCCAGACCTCCCATGTCTCTCTGCTTATCTCCAAGCCAGCATTTCCTCTGATGCTGTTCCGTTTTACACTGAGTCTTCGCGGTCAGCTCTTTTTTTTTATTACTATTATTTTAATCCTACCGTAAACGTCAATTCGATCAAATTATTTATTTATCGCTGCAACAGAAGAAATTCTTAAAATTTTGCTAGCATAAGTTTTTTTTAGTGGACCATATTTGCACATATTTGCATTTTTGGAACCATATTTGCATTATCCTAGCAGTTCTTTAATGTGAGAAGACTACTACAAACCAACTGTGTGATGTCCAAAATTAGTTTTGGCTAAATGTAGAATTGTGTTGTGCTGTGTTAAAAATGGTGCTAATTGGCTCTGAGCTGTTTTAGCACGCTGAACTCACCACATTGACAGTAACATACAAATGTTACCACAGTATTCTAGTTTAGGCTACATGAATTTCAAGGACTTGAGAGAGATCGATAGCCATGTGCTATGGAGCAGATTGGTGTGTGTGTGTGAGGGAGAGAGAGAGAGAGAGCTCTAGCATGTACACATGAAGACTGCCTTTCTTTTCGAGGAAATCATGGGCTCTCTATGTGCTAGAACTGGAAGGAGTCTGCTACCCCCCCCCCCCCCCCCCCCCCCCCCACACACACACACATACACATAGACACGGAGAAAAAAACCCACTCTGACGCTCTTGGGTGTCATGGTAACCAGAGCCTGGCGTGTCTCCCCCGTGCCCCGACTCCCCCGCTCTTCTCTGTGGCCTCTGCCCTTCTTCGCCCTCACCCTCTCCCCCTCATACTCTGTGCTCCCAGCTCCGAGAAGTTACGCACACACACGCACACAGACGAGGCCGATGAGACGGCCTCATACGCATGAACAAAACACGAACATTTCCACATCCACTTCTCTGTGCGCACGCTCAACATATTCTGTCCAAAGAACATTCATCATCTGCTCGTCCATAAACATGAGCACGTAAAGAGGTTTGGCGTTGTCAGGGTTGGCGCTGACTAGGTTTGTCAACTCGATTGCGTAACGTGTACTGTAACCTGTAAGTTCTTCAAGGCTTGGACGTTAAGGTTTTTCTTTCTTTGTTTTTTTTTTTGTTTAAGCTGTCTGTGGCCTTGTTCGCCACATATCCACAGATGGCGCTGTTAGCGAGTCGGCGCGGTAAGTGTCTTGCACTTGTTCTAAGGTGAAATAGATGGGGATGATTAGCGGTCGAGCTGCCCCAGGGAGTCCTCACGTATTGGCTTCACTGATAAGCCTCTCGGATGTTCTCTCACATCCCGCACCTCTCCCGCCACACCGGGTCCTCCTGAGTCCGTGATTGGACAGCTACAATGGCGGGAGGAAGCTGTTTTTGTTGCCATTGCTGTTTCTTAGGGCAGAGAATCCATCGGTTCATTTAAGACTCTCTCTCTCTCTCTCTCTCTCTCTCTCTCTCTCTTTCTCTCGTACTCTCTCGTATGCTCTCTCTCCTCATCCTTCTCCACAAGACCTCTTATATTCACTCTCACACAGTACTACCCATGGCTCATAGCTTTGGATTATGGCCTCGGGCACTAAATATATAGAGAATTTGGGATTTCTAAGATGTGACTGAATAAAATTGCGTGCTCGGTCAAAAAGACGTCTTTCCCAATTGTTGAATCGATTGTTTACAGTGGGAGGCAATTGTGCATCTCTGTAAGCAATTTAAGCTGTAATTTAACACATACCTGTGTTTCGTTCCTGTAACACAATACAATCTCAAACAACTCTGGAAACAGGTTTTTGACAAGTAACAGATATTATCAGAATCGTTATAGCAGAAGGGGATTACTGACTATAACTTCACTCAGGAATGTATATGGGTAATGAGAATGTTTCCTCAGCTGGAGTTTGAGTGGTTAAAAGACTTAATGGTGTCGACTCGTGTATGTGCTCAGGGAAGGATGAATTTTTTATTTTTTTTTGCCTCTGCATTAGGCTGCTGTTCCAAGCTTTCAGGGAGACAGCTGGTCACCTCTCACATTCTCCTGTAGGACCGCTGTAAATATCCGTGTGGTGTATGTAAACAGAAAGCATTATGCTAATGGAAGATTACCTCAGCTGCCTGCACCGCTCCTCTGATATCTACCAGAGTTTATCTCCCACCAGCCACACTCCCAAACAGACACTGTCTCCCCTAAGTGGCTCAGTTAAGGGGGGAGGGGCTACTGCTCCTCCAGGGACATGACAAGATAAGGGTCAGATGACTTCATCCTAATCGTTGCCTGAGGCGTTGTTTTCAAAAAGTTACGTGGAATGCAGTGTATTATATCTGAATTCTGTGCTTGAAGTATTTACCCGTTTACACTGTGCTCTTTTAATGATATTGACACGAGTTCTCGGTTTTATGTATTTGTTGGTTCCGTTGAGGAGATTGTGAGATAGGGCTGATGGTAGGTTATTGTGTGCTGTGGTTTTATTAATGCTGGTTAATTCATCCCGGGAGGCAATAAAGAAAGAGGAAGCGGAAAAGTCTTTGAGGTTTACAAGGTTGTCAGTGTTTTTTTTTGGCAGCACACAAACATTTTTGAAATGGGAAAATAATGGACAGCTAATGGAACCGCTCCCGTTTATCTAGCCTTTTGAGAACCATGTTTTTGATGTGGTTACAGCACAGCATCTTTGAGAAAATCCATTATTTTTCCAAACCACACTTGCCATATTGACCCGTTGTGTCTGAGCTGCAGCTTGAGAGAGTGAAGGAATGAGTGATACAGCGAACGAGAGCGAGAGAGAGAGACAGACAGACATAGAGAGAGAGACAGAAACAGGAACACATTTCATGGTATACTGGACAGAGTCTCCAGTTCTGAATTATCAGTACGTAACCGTGCCAGCGGAGAGGGTGGGAGGTCTAGGATGGATGGGAGGTGATAAACGGAGCGATGGGAGCTGCTCCTCTCCTCCTCTGGTAGGCAGCGCTCCAAAGGGAGACGATCCTCGCCATCCGTCATCGGACGCACAACTTCCCAACCGCTCCTTCACAAACGGTTCAATTACGGCCAACAGCTTACCATTGATCAAAAGCATTATTCCAACGCCAGGTCATCTGTTTGGTTTTTTTTTCCCTCCTCTCTCTGGACTCGCTCTCTCATTCGCTCCTGTACTCTGGTCTCTGGCGTGTGCACGTCTCTCGAGGAGAAACGTTTTTTTCATTCTTTTATTCTTTGTTGCTGTTGTTGTTGTTGTTGTTGTTTTCTTAGCATGACGAATCACTGGAAATGTCACATCAGTAAATCATGCCTTTCTTGCAGTTTTTCATGCCAGACATGTTAATGCTTTTCTCCGACCCAGGGCAGCTCTTAACTGACATTAGCTTTAGTCTTCAAAGTACTTCCCTTACCATTTAATGAGATGGGTTCTATACAAGAACCGCTTTGTGAGGCTGTGTGACTAGGAGTAACATCAACTTAACATTTAATGATTTCAGTCAGTTTAATTTCGATTTGCACACAAAGAAGACCAAAGAAAAGGAAAGAAAAGGACCTTTAAGGGTTTTGGGTTGAGGTTGGATGAGTGAGTGGTAGTGTGACATCAGATATCATCACAATTCCCTTTTATTTCCACTCTCTGGAAATGAGGAACGATAGTGGTTCCCTGTAGCACAAGGGACACATCTCTACGTCCACATGCCCATATATTCTAACGATATTTATACATTTTACTCTGCGGATGGCAAAAGCTGTGATTCTCTTTGCTTTTCTTTTCTTTTTTTATGAAACTGTAGCATTTCCTTGTTGTGTATTCTTTTTTTTTTTTTTTATCCTGCGGTAATGTTGCCCGTGTCTGCAGTCCGCAGGGCTGACACGCTCTTTAGGAGGCTAAAAAAAAAGGAGGCGAAGTGTTTGAAATCTTGCATTGGCAGCGCTCCTTTAATGAGAGCCAGCGCAATGAGAATGCATGTTTGATGCACCAAGCCTCATGCATAGTTCATATGCTTCTCAATGTTAGGCTGAGAGCTGACCGTCTGACTCCGTTACGTAATCGCAGTGCTCGCTCTCTCTCTCTCTCTCTCTCTCTCTCTCTCTCTCTCTCTCTCTCTCTTTCTCTCTCTCTCTCTCTCTCTCTCTCTCTCTCCTTCTCTCTCTCTCTCTCTCTCTCTCTCTCTGCAGCACCCCAGGAGGCTGGGATTCCCTCCTGCATCACGACAGAGACAGCGGAGGTGAAAGGTATAAAAGAGGGAGAAAGAGAGGGAGAAAAGAAAAGAAAAAGGGTGAAGATAGAGTTTGAGGACATTCTGATGAGGAAAAAAAAAAGAGCAAGAGACGAAATAGGAAATTAATGAAAAGTCCTTTCTGAAGCAGATATGTCTGTTCTTACTGTGGTCTGCAGAACATTTCTTTTCATGGGCAGAGGGGAACTGCCAGGGAGGGAGAGGAATGGGGGGGTGGGGGTGGGGGGGGGTGGCTGGGGAGAATGAGTCATTGGTGGAGGTGAAGTGGATGAAATACATGACTTGTGAATGGAGAGCAGCAGACAGCCTTGGTGCCTGAGCTGGAAGCATACGGTTTTATTATTAAAGAGCTCTCAGTGCTATGATTGGAAGATTATGGGTTAGAGGCAGGAAAAGCAGTGTTACGGAACAATGTAATTTAATATGCGATTTCATATTAGATCGATTTTAGATAGATTACGCACTCAAATAAAGCAATGTGTGCCATCTTACTGAAAACCTCAAAACCGAAATGAAAGATCTGTTTTTTTCCCCCCCTATCATTTATTAATCTCTCGTCACGCAATTGCATCAAATTACATAAAAACCACTATTCTCAGCAAACGTCATCGAGAGATGTGTTCACGCGAGCAGTTTCAATCTGACCAAATTACAAATGAAAAAGGAAAACTAGTGCAGGTTCTAGTACACACTACAGTAACAGCAGGTTGAGCAGTCAGGGTTTAGAATGATTAGCCGTGGATTACCCGTTTAGAGAAGGGATTAAGCTTTTGCTCCGGATTATACAGACACTTTAATTCCATTGTTCATAGTGTAGATGATCCTACATCCCCTCTCTCTCTCTCTCTCTCTCTCTCTCTCTCTCTCTCTCTACAGCCTCTTAGGCCGTTTGTTCTGTCTGGTGTTTAGCACTACGGCTATTGCTCCGTACGAGAGCAGGGCCACACCCTTGACCCCAGTGCTTTATACAACCTGTGTCAATTTTAATATAACGCTCTTAGTGTTATGGCCGAGATGACAAGATCTTGAACCATGATCAGCAATCACAGATGTATCTGAAAAACGCATTTTCAATCGAAAATATGAACTGATCTGTTTGAAAGTTTACGAAGCATGTTTTGGTCTGCTGAAGAAATTTCATCAAAATGTAGTAACGAGTGAACAGTTTCAATAATGTTTTCGTGGCTAAATATTAATTTATGATGGATAGACAGGCTTTCTTTCCTCCTTCCTTCCTGTCTCTATCAAAAACACGACTAAACAAAAGGATTGTATTCCTCATAAGCGCATGAATAGTTTGTATGTCATCAACGGGTGCTTCGAATCCATTTGAAATGATTGACATTTCCCAAGCGAGAACCATTGTGAGACACTTACCGTCTTGAATACGAAAGAAAAAAAAAAATTGTTTTCACTGTTTGCCGCACCAATTTTTTTCTATCGAACATAAAAACTTGAGCTTTCTCTGTGTGAGGAAAAAAAAAAATACAAAAGCCCCTGGAGTCTGTTTCACAGTGACAGTGTCTGTGTCTGTGTCTGTGACACACCGTTTGTGATGGTTCTCTCAGCTCTCCTGCAGTCACTGAAGGTTCTGTCTCTGTACAGTGTGTGTGTGTGTGTGTCCTGCAGTGAACTCAGGGTGCTGTGCTCTGACTACACAAGCGGCAGAGTCTTGCATAATACCAGACACTTCAATATGGAGCACTCTTCTCCTTCTTCCCTTTGGTCTGCGACGCGATTAGCTGCAGGTCTCTCCAAATGCCTTTAAATCAGAGGCCGATAGCTCTTATCTGAAGTCTCCAAAGCAAGCGCTGGCGTCCCGATCTGGAACCCATCCGCTCCGACGCTTAATTTAGAAGGGTTTTTTTTTTTAACTCGTGTATCTGAGAGATTACATACTTAAAATGCACAGATGCTTTTTATTAATGCTATTCTGTTTACTGTTATCTTCCACACCATGTTTTTTTTTTCTTCATTGTTATTATTATTATTATTATCACGCAGTTATTTCTGCCAAAGCAACTTTTATGCATATCAGAAGCAGATAGTGTGTGGAGAGACAGTGTCATAAGGGTGAGGAGGTGAAATGGAAGTTGTCTACTGGGATGGGCAAATGGATTTGCTCTTCAGCAGAGTGGGGGAACATGAGGCACTGGGCAAAGACAGCCGAACAGACAAATGGGTTTTAACTCATATATTTAAAGTACCAGTGTCTACTGGGAGAGTACGAGGGCAATTGTCTGTCTGGATCAGTCATTATTGTGTGTGTGTTTGATGGATTGATTGATTGATTGAAATCAATGATCATTACTATAAGAAGTGCTTGCTAAAACTTTTTTCAGTACTGCAACCATTTTATACTTTAAATGTGAACACACACCTTTACAGTAGCTACGACAGTATTTCTATATACTGTGGAGAACTGCTGTCATTATCTCACACGAGAACGAATTTTATTTGAATCACAGATGACTGTTAAAGAATTTAACCACTCTGGTGATGATTTCAAACCAACACAATCTTCTGTCTTTGAATCATATATGGGCTTTTTCTGTGGTGAATGTGCTAACATGTACATTGATGTGAGGTTTCCTGTTAATGAACCAATTTTTCCCACATGTTCTGCGTCAGCAGCCATTAAATATTCAGTCTCCTAAGTGTGTTTGTGTGTGGTGTGTACGTGTGTGTGTGTGTGTGTGTGTGTGTGTGCTTGCACACACGTGTGTGTGTTTTTGTGTGTGTGTGAGGTGTGTGCCTCAAGACATGACAGCTGGTCTTAACCCGAAACCCCCTGAGGACTTTTCTTCATTAGTCTGACCGCGGTGTTCATTTCTGACTGGTCTCGGTAAGAGAGAATGTCCTGTTGGAGATGTCTGGTCCAGAGGCTGTCGACCTGTTCCCGCTAATGAATTGGAGTGTCGTGGCTAATGAATGGGGCTACAGGGGCTGGGGGGATTAAAGTAATGCAGAGCACAGCATTGCGAGGGACAGCTCCTCCCCCACATGCCGTCTTCATTAACTGTCCTGCCTGTAAATCTAATGGCATAGAACCCTCATGTTTATTTTATCATCTGCTTTAACCTGCCTGCCAAGCCCTGAACGACGGGCAGGCCCCACTGTCACTCAAACTCTTCCTTTTTCCTCTTTCTCTCTCTCTCTCTCTCTCTCTCTCTCCCCTTAGGATGTACAGAGAATTTGTTCGTTGGGCTCGAGAGAAAAAGCCTCCACAGAAACCCAGGAGACAGGACATGGACAGCCGTCAGCTTCCACCCCACAACCAACAACATCTGATACACTTTGTTGCTTTTTTAAACCCCCCCGACACTCTACGTTTCCATAAGGAGAACTTGTGACCTCAGCAGGGGTACAGTGTTTGGTTTAATTCGGTGTGTTCTTTAAGTCAACGATAGAGCCACGTGTTCAGTCTTTTCTAGCGGCACAACGGTTCTCGTCTTGATGGAGAGGTATTGTGAGTGGATGGGATAGCGCGCATCCTGTGAATCAAAGCGTAACAAACATCTGAGGAAATTTCGCTTAAAAAAAAAAACAAAAAAAAAACAAACCCTGCTTTTGCTCATACGACTCAGGGGCGTAGGGTCGGGTACCCTCGACATGCAAGCTCACAGAGGCAATATTTACATGCGCTGTAATGATTTTATTGATCAGTCTAATTAACAAATGGAGAAGGATAACGCGCGAGAGAGCAGAATGGATCATTCTCCTGTCTTTACGCACCCCAGGTAACGAAACGAGACACACCCCCTTATGGACAGGCGGAGAGTCTTGCTGGGCTGAATACGTGTGTCTTGATGAATGCATGTTCACTAAACTCCTCTCTTCATTAGAGGCAGAGATGAGTCAGAGGTGAATCCTGTAGTCCACTGTTAGTGTTACCGTAGGTTATTCCAGGAAACACAGCTTGGGTTATAGGACTTCCACGGCAATATTGATTCATTATATAACTCTGTGAGGTCTAAACCATCTGGGGGGGCTTTGATTCTGAAGGCAATTAAAGCGTAAAGCCCTCTTCTGGAGTGATTCATCTTTGTCTAGAGGAGGATACGGTTGACACCGCGACCTCTGCTAGCCAGCAAAACATATCAAAAAAACTACAAGCAGCTTTTCCACAGGGACATTTCCACGTCATCTCCCTACTGTAACTCTGTCAAACAGATGCTTCTGTTAAGACACACACAGACACAGACACACACACACGCACACACACACACACACACACACACACACACAAAAGCACCGCAGGATGCTTATTGTTCAAAGGTAATTGAACTGACTATTTTTCGTCCCAAAAACAATGAATTAATCAGCTTTTGCGCTTCTCCATATTTTGGTTTTGATTCAACGATGTCAGCCTGTTCGTGCGTTCTCAAAGCCTTCAAATAAATATGATGAAATGAAATGAAAGAACTTCTTCTTTTTTTTTTCCCTTTTTTTTTTTTTTTACGCGCCGTGTCGCACCGACCTGCAGCACAAGCTTAATTGAATGGGTTTTTTTTTTTTGAGAAGAAAATGTCCAGAAGGGAAAACATGTTTTTAACTCATTACAGTAAATCATAAAGCCTGTTGTTCTCGTGGTTGTCACCTATAATAGTGAATAGGACCGACGTACACATCGCGAGGCAATATAATAATTACCGTGAAAGAAAGCTACGTTGAAAAGTGTATATTTCACTGATAGCGTTAAATGCTTTCTACCTGTGGTTACTGTAGCCAGCCTAAGATGATTACTCATCGTCTATAAACGTACTGTGTGATTTTCAGCATGAACTATGCCACAACACCAAACCGTTTTTTCCTCATTTTCTGCCGCATTAATTCTTGTCTGTCAAGACATCCTTCCAATAGTATAATTTCTTTCTTTTTTGTATTACTGGGTAACGTTTCATTGTGGCCTGTGATAAAAAATGAACATGACAGACAGGAAAACAAAATAAAGCAAGTAGACACATTTTAAAAGTATCTCTTAATACAAACATTTTATTCAGTGCATTTTGTTTATACAACAAATAATAAACAACTGGAAGGTACCAGGCAGAGAGCCAATCGGTACGTGTTGTTTTTGTTTTGTTTTTTTTTTTCTTTTGTTTTTGTTGGTTTAATCCTGGTAGTTTGGAACACGTGATCCAGTACGGGATTGACACACATTAGCCTACATCATGCAGCTCTACTCCAGAATTCCCTGCTGTTTCCCATGCAACAGATATGTTCACCTAAAAAAGAAAAAAAAAAAAACAGGAAAAGAAAAACAAAAAAAGAGAGAGAAAAACAAAAAAAGAAACCAAAAATAAAATGACAGGACACGGAAGAGAGAAGGCCTCCCTCTCTCCCGTCCGTCGCATGTTTAAACGAGTTATGTTGCCGGAGGGAAAGATTACGCAGCCCATAAAACCATAGAGGGTTCTCTTCGCATACAACTTTTTTTTCTTTTCTTTTTTTTTTTTTCTTCTTTTTGTACATGCCCTGTACAAGAAAGGGAAGGTTTTTTTTTCTTTTTTTTCCGTCAAGTTTTTTTTTTTTTTTTTTTTTTATCACTTTTACAAATGTTACATATCCTATAAAATGTTAAGACACCTAAAATTCCACAGTATGTGTTCTTTTCTCTTGTTTATATAGAAAATCGTCACCACGATAAGTTACTCATACACGAAACAGAGTCCAGGTACGGGGACCTCCCCGCGTCCTCGATGGGTCCCCGCGAACGGGGTGACCCCAAACTCAGCCAAGAGAGAGCAGACATGGAAGGGAAAGGCAAGAAAACACGAAGCACTCAGTCAGTCCGAAGGGGACGAAGGCAAAGAAGGACGTAACGGCAAAGGGGGGGGGGGGCACAGGAGGGAGGGTCGGGAACACGGAACAGTCGTGTCGTACCGCACACGCGCGCATGCACGCTCGGGAGCGCACCGTCTAAAAAAAAAAAAAAAGCACTTTCTAGAATACCGAGCCTTCAAAGCTCCCAGCAGCCTTCTCTCGACGTTTCAGTTTCTCATCCCTCTGATCTTCCTCTGTTAGAAAACCTCCCTTTCATTTCCAAAATACACCAACAAGAGAGAGAAAAGAAAAAAGAAAGAAAGAAAAACAGTTCATCATTCTTTCATGCCTATGTATACTGGCGCGGTCCAAAACATCTTAAAGGGACACTCTTAGAAAGATCTGTCTTTGGTGTGCTGGAACCCCTTCCAATGTGGAACCTCAAACGAAAACAAACAAACAAACAAACAAAACACTGTTACGGAGAGAGAACAAGAGGAAGAGAAGGAAACAAACACGCACGGCTAATTAAAACGATTAGCAAGCAGAAGTAGGACCATGGCCTCCCACTCTCTCTCTCTCTCTTTAATTTGAGGAGAAGTGGCATTCCCCCTTTCTCTACAGGTGAGCAGAATGCAGGCTTTTAATTCCCATGCTAGAGAGCAGTCTCTCTAAGCGAGTGCACAATTAAACGCAGTGATGCTAGAGCCTGAGCCCCTGAAAAAGACCTGGGGTTTGAAAACTGTCGCCTCCTCCTCCTCCTCCCTCAGGAAAAGCAGAAATAACAAAGAGGACAGGGCCTCCTCTCCAGGCCTGCAGCCAAGCAGCTAAAAAACCTCACTCTTTGCCCTGAAGACTTAATACATGTAATCGTTTATCAGGACCTACAAATGGTAACTAATGAGCTTTAATGAAGAGAAAAAAACAAAAACAAAAAAAAAAACCCAACTCGGTGTCAGCGTCTGCCTACAAGACAGGGACCCAAAACTGAATTTCTCAAAAGTCAACGGTTTGCATGTTTTGTTTTGATGTTTTTTTCCTTGTTTTTTTTTTTTTTTTTCACATATGCGAGATGCCATTAACTGTGGTAAGGAGTAGAACCATAAAAACCAGGCCATTTCAAACTCAACTCAGATCGTATGGAACAGTAACTCTAATCTGATCATGTCTGGCGCGGTGGCTGATGATGTTCGCCGTGGTTGTCCTGATCCATCGAGAGCCTTATTTTTTTATTTTTTATTTTTTTTCAGGAGAGAATTCTGCGTATAGTCACGAGCGTCCGGAGGTTTGGTGAAGGCGTCGGGTTAACAGAACCGGGCCGGGCTTTGCCGGGCTACGTGGACTCGTTCTGACTCACGGCCTTGCCGCCGTTCAGCACGGCCGAGGCGCTGCGGCTCTTGGTGGGCGTGCCGCTGCCGGAGCGCGAGAACTCTGTCAGGTCATGCAAGGAGGGCTCCCGGTACATGGCAACTGGAGAGAGAGGGAAAAAGAGAGGGAAAGAGAGGGGGGGGGGGGAGACAGAGGAAGAGAGAGAGAGGGAGGGAGACAGAGGAAGAGAGAGAAAGAGATTACTCCATCTAACCTTACACAACGGTAAGAGAGACAGGAGAACACAGTGTGCAACAGACCACACACACACGCACGCACACACACACACACACACAGACACATTTGTCTTTATATTCAAGAGGGGACATCCCATTGACTTCAGTTTAACGGTAATGAAAGATTAATATCCTGACTCTAACCATAATCAAACAAACTTTTGGTACATTTTGTTTTAACGACGACAGCGGTGTCTTAATAAAAATCCTAAGTGGAAGCAACAAATGCCCCCACAGGGCCCAATGTGCCAGATATTTCTATTCTAATTATCCTGCTTATTCATATCCTATTTGGTCCACATGAACCTTAACCACACACATGCACACACTCACACACACACACACACACACACAATTAATCTTCTTTCTTGGAGTGAAAAACAATGAAATGTAGTAAAGGAGGAATATTTGTCCAGTAAGAAAACAGCACACTGATGGTGTCATGAGCATTTGATAGTACCAGTGTGTTGTTGTGTGTATGTTGTGTGTTCCTGTGTGTATGCTGTGTGTGTGCTGTGTGTATGTTGTTTCTATGCTGTGTGTGTGCTGTGTGTATATTGTGTGTTCCTGTGTGTATGCTGTGTGCAT
The DNA here is from genome assembly GCF_902362185.1 of Chanos chanos. NCBI lineage: Eukaryota > Metazoa > Chordata > Actinopteri > Gonorynchiformes > Chanidae > Chanos > Chanos chanos. The sequence continues at coordinate 53,671,407 of NC_044496.1, read as the reverse complement.
GTTGTGTGTTGCTGTGTGTATGTTGTTTCTATGCTGTGTGTACATTGTGTGTTCCTGTGTGTATGTTGTGTGTATGCTGTGTGTTGCTGTGCGTATGTTGTGTGTATGTTGTGTGTTGCTGTGTGTATGTTGTGTGTATGCTGTGTGTATGCTGTGTGTTGCTGTGTGTATGCTGTGTGTTGTTGTGTGTATGTTGTGTGTATGTTGTGTGTGTGTTGTGTGTGTGCTGTGTGTGTGCTGTGTGTATGTTGTGTGTATGTTGTGTGTGTGCTGTGCGTATGTTGTGTGTATGCTGTGTGTTGCTGTGCGTATGTTGTGTGTATGTTTGTATGCTGTGTGTTGCTGTGTGTATGTTGTGTGTATGCTGTGTGTTGCTGTGCGTATGTTGTGCGTATGTTGTGTGTATGTTGTGTGTATGCTGTGTGTTGCTGTGCGTATGTTGTGTGTATGTTGTGTGTTGCTGTGTGTATGTTGTGTGTATGCTGTGTGTATGCTGTGTGTTGCTGTGTGTATGCTGTGTGTTGCTGTGTGTATGTTGTGTGTATGTTGTGTGTATGCTGTGTGTTGCTGTGTGTATGTTGTGTGTATGTTGTGTGTGTGCTGTGTGTATGTTGTGTGTGTGCTGTGTGTGTGCTGTGTGTTGCTGTGTGCTGCTGTGTGTATGCTGTGTGTATGCTGTGTGTATGTTGTGTGTGTGCTGTGTGTATGTTGTGTGTGTGCTGTGTGTATGTTGTGTGTGTGCTGTGTGTATGTTGTGTGTGTGCTGTGTGTGTGCTGTGTGTTGCTGTGTGCTGCTGTGTGTATGCTGTGTGTATGCTGTGTGTATGTTGTGTGTGTGTTGTGTGTATGTTGTGTGTGTGCTGTGTGTTGCTGTGTGTATGTTGTGTGTATGTTGTGTGTATGCTGTGTGTATGTTGTGTGTGTGCTGTGTGTTGCTGTGTGTATGTTGTGTGTATGTTGTGTGTATGCTGTGTGTATGTTGTGTGTGTGCTGTGTGTTGCTGTGTGTATGTTGTGTGTGTGCGCTGTGTATATGTTGTGTGTGTGCTGTGTGTATGACGTGTGTGTTGCTGTGTGTATGTTGTGTGTGCTGTGTGTATGTTGTGTGTATATTGTGTGTTCCTTGTGTGCTTTGTGTGTGTTGAGTGTACGTTGTGTGTGCTGTGTGTATGTTGTGTGTATGCTGGGTTGTGTGTATGCTGGGCAATACTCCAGGCCGTACTTTCAGCCTGGTGACTTTCTTAGAGACCAAGCTCTAATCCAAGGACTTCAGAGAGGCGGCTTTTTACACCACAGCCATAAAATCCACCAGACGACCAGTTCTTCTAAAATGATATCTGATGTCGAGTCCTCCCGAAACAACGACGACAGCGACATCACAAAGACTTCCCCTCACCTAACCCATGGCTCCTTTGCCTACCAGGATCAATCGATGCAGCACTTCAGAGGAAAGCTGTTAGAATCGATACCTGACGTATTAGAAGAACTGTTGTGCAACCCAGCGCAAAGCCTATGACTGGGGTGTTGGTGAGTACTCTGTGTGACTGCAGTCTTGTCATTAAAAGTGCATTCATTGATTCAGCTTCTGAGGTCTGGGAATGACCAGAAAGCATTTTAGAGAATTCTTACGCTAACCTCTGGACTCACAAAAAAAATACACAGTGGCCTGTATTTTTAAGGCTTTATAAATGAATTGCATTTTGTTCGAGCGTTTTTTTTTTTTCTTTTCTTTTTAAAGCTCTTTGGAGAGGTTTAATTGTACGTCTGACTGTGCCCCGTGTGAGATGTCACACAGACGCTAAGTCTGACAAACATAACTCTGAGAGTTGGTTCCCTGCCTGTTGGTATCCTCATGTGATTTCTACCTTTGAAAACTCCTTTTAGTGACCTGTTCCAGTGTACGTGCGAATTGTAAAAAGAATAGTGCTTGTGTATGTGTAAGGGGAAAGTAAGAAAGAGAAAGAGAGAGAGAGAGAGTGAGAGAAAGAGAGAGAGAGAGAGAGAGAGAGAGAGAGAGAGAGAGAGAGCGCTGAGCCGGAACTTTTTTCATACAGCAGAACGCTGCTGAAGGCGCGTTCACAGAAGACACTGTTCCTTAATTGGACGACTTTTGCCAGACTCTCTCTCTCTCTCTCTCTCTCTCTCTCCTCAGAATCTCTCTCTCTCCTCTCTCTATTCCATTCTCTTACTTTGAGATTGATTTATGAAGCTTTACGAAACTTGCATTGCAGATTTTCGACACCTCTGGAATGAAAAAAAACCTAGGACGGTTGGGAACTTCAGTCCACATGAAGAGCTGAATGACAGATCTGTGTTTTTTTGGTGTTGAGGCTCTTGTGTGTGGCGTTGATAGTCAAATGTGAGTGTGAGTGATGTGCGTGGGCCAGTGTGGGTATTTAATGAGGTACAGAGGAAAGAAAGATGAGCTGTTATGCACTTGCTCTAATTGCCAGGGAATATCCACCCAGACAATGCTCCTAACTACTCCTAAAGGCCTGTGCATCACCCCCACTGCAGGGCTCTGCAATGAGGAGCTATACACCAGGGTCATCTTGAGTCAGTTGCTCAGACCACACACTGATTACCAACACACACACACACACACACACACACACACACAGCTTTTAAACTCCGTTAACTTTAAGTTACTATTATCAACATACATTAGCTCATCAACAAGTAATCTTAATATAACTGAAACACATTTGTGTGAGAATGAGTCACAGAATGATTTAGTAAACTCGTTTAAGTTAAATGAGTCACACAATTGTGAGGAACTGAGAGTGTAGTTAAAACAGACTTCTCAATGAAGCCGAAAACTCCCGTTAATTTTACCCATTAATTTAAAAACGCTGTTTGGTTCACTCAACTTACGCATGTTCGTATACTCTGAAAATCCCGAAAATCTTGAAACCACTGCTAAAGAGTGTGATAACGTATGATAATGTATTCAGTTTTTTTGGTAATAAAATGTCACAAGCTGTCCCTCATCAGCATACGAGTTGTCATTTCTGCAGACACAGCCTCTTTTCTCACAAGAGCTGAAGTTTTTGCTGAAAGAAGACAAAGCATCCAGCGCTCTCTCTCTCTCTCTTTCTCTATCTCTCCTGTTTTGTTGACAAGTAAGCATTCTCCTTTATTAGATGAAAGCCTTGTGCTCTCTTCCCTATTGACCACTGCTCCTGCGTGTCTCTCTGTGCCCTCTCCTGTACCGGCGGAGCGGACACTCCTCCAAAACACGTATTGTCAAAAAGGCCTAGCCGTCTCCATTCAACGTGCGGAGCTTTGTCATTCCGGAGGCTTCCGCCACGGACAATGCTTTAAACCGTCTGGCTTGTGCCGAGGTCTAAATAGCTCCCATGGCACTCGATAGCTACATCTCCACCTCGTCGACTCCAAACACGCGGCGGCTCTTTAGAAATGAGAAGAACCGCAGCCTTGGAGCGAGAGCGGGCACATGCGGCCCAAGCCAGCCGACAAGCAACAGGACGCGTCTATATTCGGAGAGGGGTTCGATGAGGTGAAGCAGTGTACGCGGGACCCTAAATCCTACTATGTTTAGAGTAGACAGTCACATTTGACTGGTAAAGGAACAGGAATTCTGATGCCTGCACTGTCTCTGTGTTTTTGGGGTGTTTTCGTGGACCTCTGGCACTTTATAAGTGCAGAGAGGCTGTATTAAATATCTTAGACTCTGAAGCAGCGTCTTCTTCTCCCGGGTTATTTCTTCGACCATTCTGATTGATTTTTTTTTTTTTTTTGTAATGGGAGAAAAAGGGATTTTCTTTTATGAGGGCTACGCTTTAAACTTGCCTTGGACAAAGAAATAAGTCTCCCATAAAAGGACCAGAAAAAAAAAAAAAAACACAGGTAATTGCGCACAGTCACCTCAGTGAATTCGGTTCCCTTTGAGGGTTAAGTGTGTGGTGGGGCGGACATACCTTTCAAAGGCTTTGGGAGGAAGTGTGCAGCAGGCTTGTTTTTCTTCACGTGATTGCCCTTCATAATCTCACCCTCTTTGTTCAGGCCCAGGTACCAGCCCCTGCCCGACTGCTGCTGTCTGTAGGTCATCGAAGAGTACGTCACGTAATAGTTCTCAAAGACCGACTCTTTAAACTTGCATTCAGGCGTGAAGTGTTCCTGAAGAAGAGCGAGGGAGAGGAGGAGAGAGGAGGAAAAGAGAGAGAGAGGAGAAGAGTGGAACGGTGAGGACACTTAACCGGACAGGTGCTGAAAGTTGTTTCCTTTCGTTTATGTGAAGATGCTGCGGAGCACTGCTGTAATGTTGGTAAGAGCACTCACTCTTCAGTCGAGTGCCATAAATAAACACACACACACACAAGCATGCACGTGCACGTGCGCACGCACACACACACACACACAGACACACACACACAGACACACGCACACACAGACACACACGTGTGTAAACACAAACACACACATACATATGCACATGCACATAGATATACACATGCACACTAACACGCAATCATATGAATGACAAAACTAAGTCATTCATATAATTCAAAATGTCAACAACCAACAACGACCAAAAAAAAAAAATCAATAATACCGTTTTAAAGCCAAAAGTTCAGAGAGGCATGGATGAATCATGGTGAAGATTACACTTTCCTCCATTTACCAAATAAATAATTGATGCTGTCCATGTCCATGTTTGTGAGTCATCTGGCCTCTATGAAGTACAGACCTACTCTGCATTCTGACATCTCACACTGCTTCACCATAACAGAACAGATACACTCACTCCTTTCCCCAGACATTCCTCAAATTTCTAGTACTTGAGAAAGGGAAAAAAAAAAGAGAGGCAAGAATGAAATGAAAAAAACATAGTCGTTCCCCTTTTCCGTATTAGCAGACGAAATCTGCCTCTCTCTTCTAGTTAATGAATCTAAATTACAGAAGATGTCCTCCTTGAAAGCAACCACAAAAAAAATAAAATAAAAAAAATATCCACTAAACTGGATGGATGATGTCTCTCTCATGAACCAACCAGAGCAGGTTTCTGCTGAAGCAGATTCTTCTTGTAAATTGTATGAATAATAACCAAACTCAACTGAAAATGTCATGTCGGGTCAAAAACTGAAGGAGGTTCATATCATTCCAGTCAGAAAGTGCCTTACACCACAGCACAGTACCTTTATTGTCTCTCTCTGTGTGTGTTTCTGTCTTTGCTATAGTTCCTTTGGTCTCCTGTGGTCCATTTTTATTTTGCTTTTCTCTCTCTGACACAGTATATTCCTTTATTTCCTTCTCTCTCACTATTGCTAAATCATTCCCCCACTTTGCTTTCTGAGATAACTTTTTTCCCGTGTATCCTTCTCCTTAGCTTCTTTGAAATCTTATTTCTCTTTTCTTATGCCAAAAAAAAAAAGTCCTACCCGGTATTTATAATGAAAGAGATGGAAGGAAGAGATTTCAGATTAGTGTAAGATTAATGCGCAAATCCTTTCTCAGTTGAACTCTTGACTTTGCCCATTTTTTACTCACAAATCTTTTGTTCTGTCTCTCCCTTCTCCACCATCATCCCTCTCTCCTTTTTCATTCTCGACGTGAGGGGGTGAGAGGCAGTCTAGCACTGATAGAGGATCCCTCAGCCCCTACCCACAATATGCCTAACCAATCCATATATATGTGTGTGTGTGTGTGTGTAACTTATATATGGAACCTCCCAACTTACAGTCGCTAGCGATAGCGATTTTAAGTTGGGGCCGTCATTGAACTCATTGAGGGATGTCCTTTCTCTCAGATGGGTTAGCTAAGCATTGATTGAGCTGTCGGACTTCGAGGAATTTGCTAACAGTGTACGAGGCCAGAATGATCCGAGACAACAGAGTAAAGGGTATCATATTATATCGCTCGCAAAAGCTCTTCCCTCTCCTTCTGGGGAAGGTGGGTTAGTAATTGCTTTTTAACTACCTTCCTTCCTTTTGAAGACGGACCTGTCTTGCCTTTTTACAATGCTTTTCAAACTAGTGGGCTTTACAGCGTTTGAATTATTCCGCAAACGATCTATATTATCAGACCAACACAATAAAGTGAATCTGCTGTAAAATCGCTACCCCGCTGCAAACCAAGTCGTTAAAGATGCAATTAGCTTGTGCAGATTCTTTCAATTAGAACCAAAAGCGAAGAGTATCATTGAGCACATTCAGCCAAAAGGGATTTGATGAGAGACGGCGGCGTTAAGAGGGGGTTAGAAGGGAGATTTAAACTCGAAATTGATCAGAGTCGATGCTAATGTTTTATCAGTGAGTCTAAAAGATAAGATAAGACACGCAGGTTCTTCAGGCTGTTGTTTCTTCTGTTTGAGAACAGCAAATGAACTGGAAATGTTACGGATGTGGTTGTGAATCAATCAGGTTGTTTTTTTTTTTTTACTTGGAGCCAAGAGGGTAAAGAAACCATAAATGACTTTCTTTGTTGCCTCAAGAGGCTTGGAGGCATAATATTACGACTCGCTCATTCTAACCCCTGCTGGGAGCACTTTGGATGAATACACTTACATCATTAAAGTCTACATTAGTTCAGATGGTACTTTTCATAGGGGATCAAGGGTTTCACAAAGGTTTGGTAACTCAAGCAGGACTTTAGTCATTTCTTTAGCTCTCGCAGGACTTATGGAAACTCAATGTCATCGTGTTGACATTAAGTGTTCCCCTATGCCTTCACTTAGACTTTTCCCATTATACCAGTGGGCCTAGGGATGTCCCAATGGACTGTCTTTCAGATGTTTGTCTTTTGTGTGTTACGTCACTGGACACTCAGGTTCCCAGCTGGCCTTAAACTGTCAAAAGCTCCGGGGAGTTCGGAGATAAGCCCTCCCCTTCCTGACTCACGTTGACACTGAGCACTCCTACACACTGACGGGAACGCTCCTGATGTCACATGCCGACAGGTGACATGGCACCTCCACAGCGACGCTGTCGGCTCAATGTTAAGCTTCTTTAATTGCCGGGGGAATGCTAACGGAAATTCGTCTGGAGGATCGACGACGGTAAAAGGACTTACAACTAGTCTACAAGTCATAAAAAAGTGAGGGTGGTACTCCCACGGTGACCGAGTGATCAGTGAGCTGTAACTGGAGGCAAGACTCTGTCCTCTGATCAATAACTCGCCTGAGGAAAATCACTACTCGAATCAATTCACGCAATACCGCCAGACACATTTCAAGTCAGTTATATGCTCGATTTCCAGAAAAAAAAAAAAAATGCAACGTGTTTGCAGATTGAAGATTATGTCATGCCTGAAAAGCAGGGCAGACAGATGAGCAGCAGCGATAGACAGTCTTCACTAAAATGTAAACGCATCTTATGAAATAATCTCTTCACACTTTAAACAGATTAACACGTAGCTCCGTCCCCACTTACGTAACCGTTCCACTGTCATCGACAGCCGTTACCGCGGTGGAAGGTCATATTAATTCAGATCAATCAGAGCACAAAAGCAAAACGCAAAGCTGCTTTCAGAAAAGATTGGATTAAACCCTATCTTGTAGTGGAAAAAATTAATCATAATTATGATAATAACATCAACAGAACAAACAACATCGTTGAGAGCACACGGCGAGGGTGGGAGGCAGAGAGATTACTCGCGTTACTAAGCAGCACCCCCACCGCATGTCAACCGGTGACGGAGCGCCGCTGTGTACGTGTTAGGTTACAAAGCTGGGATCAGGGAAACTTGTTATAAACAGGCGTCATAGCCCGAGCAAGCGTTAACAACGTGTGCCGGCCTGCCAACACTACATGCTTTCATCTTCAGTTCTGTGTCAATACATCAAACTGTTTCTAAATGCCAGAAATTTGTCAACTTGTTTCTACGGGAACATTTAGTTCAAACAGAGCAAGTTACGCAATCCATCATCATGTGTCACTCTCCGATCGCCATGGCAAACGCTAAGCTTAGCTTGGATAGCTAGTGGTATTAATCATAGTTTGCAGTGGGGAAGTAAGTTGCTCCATACGAGATAAAACACCGCTCAACTAAGCCGAATCTATGTTTTATCTCTGCTAATCAGACAATCACATCTGATCGCAGCCGCCATGTCAAACATAATGACATGAAAATATGCATACATGCAAACACAGAGAGAGAGAGAGAGGGAAAGAGAGGGGGGGGGGGGGGGTGTCTCAGCCTGTTTGCTCCAGCAGTAACATTCTTACACATCCTAACATACTGGGTCTCTGGAGACAGTGCAGCTATTCTGTATGTGGAGTGAGGGACGTAAATCTAAAGCCAGAGCTAATGCCCTGCAATGCATCTCATCTGAGTGCACGTCTGGGCTGTTCCGAGGAGGTTCAAACATTTAAGCACCAATATCCACCTTTAAGCACCAATATCCAAAATGCAGCGCTTGGCCAAAGTCTGCCCAATAATAAAAATCTGTTTCATAACATCACACTTGAAACAGAAGGAAAGAAAGAAAGAGAGAGAGATGCTAAGATGCTACTCTAAGATTTTGTGGCCCTGCTTTGGAAAAGACTGTCTCCGGCTATGACGTGGAAAGAAACGTGCTGAAATCGAGACCCCGTTTCTCTAATCGGCCGCATCATCTCATCTCATCCTCCAGTCCACGGCCAAGCCCAATGGAAGCCACTGACACAAATTGGAGTGCAGAGGAGCATGGTTTAAAAAGGCTGTGGAGAGAAGCAATCTGCATGGAAATTCCGGCGGGTCACATGACCGCTCCCGACGCGCGGCTCTGGAGAAACAGGGGCCAAGAGGCGGTTTCAGCAAATGGACTTTAAATGATTCCATTAAGGCCTATCCATTCGTGTCCGAAACAGGAAAGCGGAGAGAGAAACAGATTGGGAGAGGAAAAAAAAAAAAAAAGACAGGCTTCGCGTAACAAACATTCCAGGGGCTGAGTCTTTGAGGACTTCCGGCTGTCAACGTGTTCTCAATGCGAGAAACCAAACAGCAACCTTGTATATATGAAAGTACAAGTATCCGTGTGTACATGATTACATATCTATATGTATATATATCTATATATATATCTATATCTATCTATCTATCTATCTCTCTCTCTCTCTCTCTCTCTCTCTCTATATATATATGTATGTATATGTGTGTGTGTGTGTGCGTGTATATGTAATAATGGTATCGTAACCATTGTATCCATGACAACCAATAACCACTTAGTGTTATGTTTGAAATGAAGATCATGTAGCACAGAAGAAAATACCATAGGAAGATGGGAAGTAAACAGTGAATAACTGCTCCTGATTGAGTCAACACAGAGGCTGATAATATCTGGATCTCTCTTTTTTTTCTCTCTCTCTCTCTCTCTCTCTCGGGAGCTGCAGTACCATTGCTGGAAGCTGTGGAATATATAAATCATTTTTTTCTGACGGGGAAATCCCGCAGTATCCACCCCCTCCACTCCACTCCACCCCACTCCCCTAACCGCCCCTCCCCCACCGGGTATCCCCACCCACCCGCAAGCACAATGACTGAATGCCATGAGGGAAGGAGTTGTGTGTGTGTGTGTGTGTGTATGTATATGTGTAAGTGTAAGTAGCTGCCTGTGTGTGTATATGTGATGAGGCGGGGGGGGGGGGGGGGGGGGGGGGGCCAATGAGGGGAACGCACGTGAAAATACGCATTCAATACGTTCTATTGATCTGCTGCTGTTCCACAACGTTTTCCCTGTCACTTTCTTCAATCTGTTTCCTCCAACCGTTCCTCCTTTTGACTCTCTCTCTTTCCCTCCCTCCTCCTTTTCCCTCCACCTCTCCATCACCCTTTCCCTTCTTTTCCTTCAGTCCCCTCCCTCTCACACTATCATTTATTGCACCCCCCCCCCCCCGGTACTTTCTCTTCTCGTCCTCAGTCTTCCAATATACCTGCCCTCCAATTTCTCAATATCTTTTTCAATATGTCAGCATTATTCAATTTCCTCCCCTTGTCTTTCTATCTTTCTCTTTATTTCTTTCCCACTGCCAATTTCGCCACCTTCTCCTCCCCCATCATCCTTCCCCCAGTCCGTCTCAATCTCGTTTCTCTCACTCTCTTTCTCCCTCTTTTAATCTCTCCGTCTCTTTTTTTTCATCCATGAAGACAACAAAAGGGTGGCAGAGAGAACTGGTTCCGGTCAGGAGCTGTTCTGGATAGCACGCTCAAACACAAACACACACAATATGGAAACACACATGAAGAGGACTGGTGGTTTAGGCCAAGAGTCGCTGTCTGTGACACAGACACAAACATGCAAACACACACGGAGAGGACTGGTGGTTTAGGGCGAGAGTAACTGTCCCTAACACAGACACACACAGGCAAACACACACGCGGAGAGGACTGGTGGTTGTCAGGTGGTATTTTACAGGTTCATGGCTGACTGGGTTAAGGAGTGAGCTGTTTTAAATGGTCTACTGGACACTGTGGGCTTTCCCCCTTGTTCACACACACACACACACACACACACACACACACACACGCAAACACACACACACACAAACACACACACACACACACACACACACACAAACACACACACACACACACACAAGAACGTAATGTTTGTTCCCTGGAGGATTCACAAGCCATGCAAATTTCAGACATCTAATTCCGTGCCTTTAGTATTGAAAAAAGACATCATGCAGAAACCCATGAACGCACACAACCGTTTCAGTTACCAGCACATGCATGATCTATCACAATGACATACTGCGATCATCTATAACCATTTAAACAGGCTTTCCCACACTTTCCAACAGTAATTAAAACCCGCTAAGGCATTTTCTGGACAATAGCTGAAAATGAGAAATGGAGCAAACGTTGATTTGGACTGATGTTCATTGTTAAGACACTGGGCAATTATTCTTCGTAGGAGAGAATACAAATCAATACGGCAGGATTACATGCATCCACAGCCTCGCAAAAAGGACACACATTATGCCAATAATATCAAGACAAATTGGTCTGCCGCATCTTTCCGGCTCAAGTCGATTTAGACAAATTCTAAACCAATCTCTCTAAATGCATTTTTAGGGGGTTTTTTTCCCCTTTATTTTTTTCTTTTGTTTTCGTACCGCGTGTCGAATTTTAAAGCTTGTCACTGGATTACAAATTGCTTGCTTAATCCAATGACACAAAAGCCCCTTGACAAACCTTTTTTTTCATTCTTTTCAGCTGAAAGCATAAAGGTGCGGGGCGGAGGCAGGGGGGCGGGGGGGGTGGGGCGGGGGTGTCAGTGACATGTATCCCTGGACAGTAAAACCGCACAGTGAAAAAGAAAAACAATATCCCTGTTAACTTCTCTGCACTGTCTCCTGTCCTTGAAAAAGACTATTTTATGTCTCTCTGCAGAGAGACCTGTACGCATTGAAGAAAGCTCAGTGCTTCCGTTTCTACAGGGGTCTGACTCTAGCCCTCCCTGTCTCTCCCTTATCGCAAAGACCCAGCCCAAAACTTATCTGAGCAGGAAGAGCTAACTACTATATCTTAGCTTACACTTCCCTGTTAACTGTAATAGCTTTAATTAATCATAGACACCAAAACTCTATTAAAGCTGCTATCCATCTCTCTCGCTCTCTTTTTTTTTTTTGGAGACTAGCCTCTCTCTGAAAAATTAATATTGATAAGTCTCAGTTTTCACTTAGTTTCTGAGTTTTATTTTTAAGACTGTTGGGAGAACTTGATCATGTATGCAGGAATATACATAGAAAATAAGGAGCAGGAGGAGTTTTGACACAAATAGGATAGATGCTAGGAGGGATCAATAAGGAGGAGAGGAGAGTTGAAGAGAGGAGAGGAGAGGAGAGTTGAGGAGAGGAGAGAGTTGAGGAGAGGAGAAGAGAGTTGAGGAGAGAGGAGAGGAGACTTGAATAGCGGAGAAGAGAGTTGAGGAGAGGAGAGGAGAGTTGAAGAGAGGAGAGGAGAGGAGTAAAGAGAAGAATGCATTTTTAATTGATTCTCCATCTCCCACTCACTGTCAGTCTGATGGATGAATACATTTTCACTGGTACATTCTGACTCACCCACACATGTCCCCTCTCTCTCACTCTCCGTGTTTCTCTCTCCCAAAACACAAACACCAAAGGCCAATAAACCAAAGTACAAATGCACAACCGCCAGGACATAAGCAGTTGTCTAAATGAATGGGTTATGGGTTCTAATTGAAGTACAGTACAAAAAAAAAATAATTCAACACATTTAAATAAATTTGACAAATCATCACTGTAGAACAAACAAAGATTAAGCAGCCAATCATGACAAAAATATTCAGAAGACTGTGCAATGATCAGCTTAAATCATTTTAAATACCTACAAGCAACAATACATACCCCTCCCCCACACGCACACTAGCGTAAGAAATACAGTGCATTGTTTCAGTGCATCTCCTACGTCACTCTCTGCTCCCTACCAACGACTGGGAATTTCCCCCAACATCACAAGCTTGCCACTGGTTGGCTGTTCGTTCCAGGCACTGAAAACCTCCATAGCAGCAGAGATGCTGAGTGTGGAACAGAAAAGATATTCTTCATAGCACACACACACACACACACACACACACAGAGTCACTCGGCTCAGACAAAAGGCGCCAAGGCTTCCTCCACTCAAAGTCATCATCCACTTTAGCTAGAGCTGAAAGCTCTCAGTCTCTGGTGAGAGTTATATTCCCTCAGTACAAAAGTCTTGGAAATTGTAGTAATCACACCAATATCTAACATCCACATTCTCTCCATTCAAACTAAAAGCTTCAAACAAAACAGCTCTTCTGTATGGATTATCGCTTAACATAAATACGGTCCGGGCTCCAATGAACTAAATGTCTAAGAGTAAGAGGGCTGATTTAGGATCAGTTTTTGCCGTTCATAAACCAAACAAATACAATTACATGGATCAAGAACACTGATCCTAGATCAGTGCTTTTATTCTTGACACGCTTGATACATTATGGGCTCCAATACTACAACATTAAAGACCAAAAACATCAACAAAGAGGAAGCAACCCTTGAGTTTGGGGAAAATCTTTTTTAAATGGAAATGAATGAGAGAGAGTGTTAGGTATACACCCCCCCCCCTCCCCCCAACCCCCCTGAGGGAAAAGTCAATTAACATGGGCGAATGTTCAAAGGCTTGTGTGCATAACTGCTCCCCCTGCTATTGTTTACAGTCATAAGGAAATGTCAAGGCCTGCAGCACGAGGGGAAAAAAGTGATGTTAATGTAATTCACTTTAACCTTAACGCCAGGTTTCCTTTCGTTCCCACAGCACTGATAAAGGTGGACACTGTAACATCTTTATTTAATATAATGAGCTCTTCTTCATAAACGTTTTAATTACCCACACTAAGCCTCACATCATTAAAATCACTCAGAGTGAAAAGAGAATTGCTGGTGAGTACCATTAAATATGATGAGAGCGAGAGAGAGAAAGGGAGAGAGAGAGAGAGAGAGAGAGAGAGAGAGAGAGAGAGAGAGAGATACTAAATGCAGTTGGGAGTGTATTTTGTTTTTTTATGATTTCTCAGTCCCTTCCGCTGGACTTGCTTGGGTCCCTGAGGACGCGTGAAGCACATCACCACCCTGCTTCGCTCTTTAGGACCCGATTACACACCCGCCTTCAGAGTTCACGTCAGAACTTTGTCTCATCGTCTCATCGGACTACGCGTGATTAACTGCCATCAGCTCAAAAAATAACCCCCAACTCACCGTCAGCAGGGAAAGGAAACAGCATGTCTGTTCTCTGCCACGAAGCATGTCAAAGAGAACAGATATCTGCCATACATAGGATAGCACAAAAGCACAAGTCTACAGCTACCAGATACAGTGCTGGCAGAGAGCTCCAAAGGGCAGAAGACACAAAGAGCTAAGAGCAAAGAGATGGAGAGAGAGAAAGATGAAAAGGAAAGGAAGAGGAGAGTGAGAGAGACAGAGACAGACAGAGAAGGAGAGAGAATGAAAGAGACATACACACACAGAGAGAATGCAGAGAATAAAAGGAGAGAGAGAGAGAGAGAGAGAGAGAGAGAGAGGGAGAGAGAGAGAGAGAGAGAGAGAGACAAAGATATTAAGATTATAAGAAGATGAAACCCATCTGGGCATGGAGAATCCACAGTGCCACACAGGGTAACACACGCACACTTCATATACATCTTCTGTCTTCTGTTCCACCTCAACTCCCAAACATGAGGGCTCTGTCAATCATACTGGGGACTCTCAGCAGTGGAAGTGAGTCTGTGCGTGTGTGTGTGTGTGTGTATACACGCTCCTGTCAAGAAACAGGAGCTCCTGTCAATTGCTCCACTAATGCCTACCACGTTGTGAAATTCTGACATTTGCAGGGTTTGGGAGTCTTTTTTTCTCTTCTTATTTGGCGGGTGGGTGGGTGGGAGACTGAATTATTCATGACTTAACACATTTAATCAAAGCTGAGAAGCCAGCCGCCTGGACAAGAGACTCCGCTGCGCTTTGTGTTGATCAATCCTTCAGTCTTTTAATGACACTGATATATATCACAAGTGCACTGGCTTGTTTTCCCCCCATCACGATGAGAGCTGTCCTCTCTCTATTGACAGGGAAGAAAAGAAAAGAAAAAAACAACTCCCCAAAACAGGTTCTTCATGATCTACTTTTTAGAGAGCTGAGAGAGAGAGAGAGAGAGAGAGAGAGAGAGAGAGAGAGAAAAGAAAACACGGTATTTTATCTCAAATGCGCACGAGTTTTAGTGGGGATGTTTTTTTTCCCTTTAAATTTATAAGAACAGGAAATAGTCTACATGGATTTTTTTTTTGTTTTTGCTCGTACTGCGATGGAGAATGGTGTGCGTTTTCTCAGCGCAACCCACATATCGTCTGCCTGCGTCACCATAGTAACCAGGACTTGTGCCAGAGTGCCGACATTTTGTCTGGTACAAACGGGCGGAAGGTCATCACTAAGAGGAGCTGAGAGGGGCGAGGGGTGCAGCGGGGCAGCCCACCAACAGCTGGTAAACAAGGGGAACCTCCCTACGAGACCGGCAGAAATAGCTCTTAATATCTGCGAGTAGAAATCCTCAATGCACTCAACTGGACAGGATTCAGTCTATCTAGTTATCTGTGGGGTCTAGCTGTGGCTGTCTGCTGTTTTTGAAAAAAAAAAAAATCCATGCTGCTGGAGTTTAGGAGAGAATGTGTTCTACGGGGGCCATGTGAGTCCCTGATTTAGTGGAACAGCTGCAGACTAACAAAAACAAGTCTAAAAAAAAAAAAAACAAAAACCCCAGCCATATGGAGGACAGAGTGAGTAAGGTGAAGTGAGAATGTATCATGTGTTTACAGAGGGGCTGTACACGTGTGGGGGAGGAAGGAAAATTCATTTCCAATCAAGTCGTGCAAGGGAGTTATTAAACCGATACAATGCAGTGCAGTGTACAGTATTAAACCAAAGAGAGAGAGAGAGAGAAAAAAAGAAAGAAAAAACAGAGGGAATGTTTGTGAAGACAGATGATATGCAAATGTGAGGGGACTCAGATGTTCTTGAGGTGAATTTCAATTTGACTCTTCAGGTGGCGACACAGACAAGACACCTTGAACATCTCAGGAAACGCTATGCACACACACAAACATGCATAAACACACACACACACACACACATACACACGTGCGCATGCACACACACACACACACACACACACACACTAACGCACACACATCCTCTTGTGCTTGTAGGTACTTACTGATGTGTACAGGTAGCCCTCACTGTTCATAGCCAGGTAGAGCTTGGTCTGTACCCCCTGGATGGCCACCACTCGCAGGCCCACCGGAATGAGGTTAAACATGGCTGTACGGGACACAGAGAGACACGGTCAACACCACATCCAAACACTCAAACAATGACTCACAGTTCCCTGCGTGAACTCAGCTTGAGAGAGAATGGTTTAACTAATGTTCCATTCTCAAATGATTTTTTATTTAAATAAGTTATGAGTAACTGGAGCATCTCTCATCATCCCCCCCAAAAAAAACGTGTGGTTTTGACGTGTCGTTGTTGTTGTGGTGGAATCAGACTTGATGAAGACAGATGACTTGAGAAAAACACCACAGTCATTGTAAATGTAACAGTCTGGTGAAAAACGTGTGAACACTCCTCATTTGTCACCATAAAAGGTCATTTTGGTTGTAAAGATTTTTTTTTTTTTTTTTCCGACAGAGGTTCTTTAGCTTGATACGCGAGCTTTAAAAGAAACGAATAATTACGTTTCTATCAAAACCGTGCAGATTTATTCTGAACGCTCTTTCGGGAGAGTTATTTTCGTTTTCTTCGAGTGCAGATGACATCTTTTCGTTGAGGCATTTTTGCACCGTCCCCTGTTGACAAAAAAAAAAAAAAAAAACCAAAAACCACTGTATCTGTTTCTGATGCGATTTTCTTCTTTGCTTCGGATAAGCAATTCGGTAAACAGCTGTAGAACACCTAACCCTGCTCTCTGCTTCTGCTCTGTCTCTTTCACTCATTCTCTGGGCTGAATGGACTTAGCAGGCAGAGTCAGGACCTCTCTGTGCCCAGTGTCCCTTTGCCATGGCAAATCACCCCCTATCTTCGCCTGCCTGACTACGGCTAAGCCAAGAAAAAGCCGACAATCTCTCCCCGCCACGCCGTCTGGCTCTGCCAAGGGGGAGCTGTGTATAACAGTCAGCCCCCCAGGACTGCGCTGGCATCCGCCGAAAGATCTGACTAGCTTTGGGGGAGGGAGAGAAAAAAAAAAAGAAAAAAGTAAGCACAGGGGGCAAATGTGAACCGTATAAGGAGTTATGTAATACTGGGCTCATTAAAAAGAACAACTTCCTAAAACAAACATAGACTGCAGCTTTCAGACAAAAAACACCGTGGCCTCTTGGAGCGGGGGCTCAAGGGCTCCACCATCATCCCCCAATGACAGCTGATCCCCCCCCCCCACCCCCTCCCTCCGCCCATGCGAAATCTGTGAAAACAGAAAAGGTGCAATGGCTGTAGACATTCACATAAAACACAAATAACTTTAACTAGTCCACTTCATCTCCTGAATTGTTTTCATACTTTTGTACCCTTTCTCAGTATGCGTTAGAACATGACCCATGGGGTCCATATCATTGCCAAGAGGTTAGAGGCTTTACATACCATCCATGCAAGTGTGCGTGTTTTTTGTTTTTTCTCACGATGACCAGAGATTTAAAGTGGTATGGTAAAATTTCAGACACATTAGGGCATTTATTACCACAGATGAGCAAGAAGAGCTGAGTGTGTGTGTGTGTGTGTTAGGACACAGAGCATGCTGCTCTGCCTCATCCTGTTCCCCTAAATTTAAGATGGGATGACTCTTGTTTTGTGCCCTTTTGGTTGGATCATGAGAGAGCACATCTGTGCAGAGGACAGTCTGTTTCTGCGCTGGTGTAGCTCTGAGTTGGAAATACAACATGGGTTATACAGATCTCAAAGTCTGTGGTGTCTGAGAAACATTCTCCTCAGCATCTCTGCAGAGCATTAGCATTAGAAGCACGAGGAGGAGCACTTTGGTAAAAAATTTATTCCATCTCGGTAGGCGGCGTTGAGACGTTAGGGCCTTCACCACCGACGAGGAACAGGATCTCACTTTGATCCAGTCCGTAATCAAAATCTTCATCGATACATTTGGAGGTTAAATGTTTTCAAATCTCAACAGCTCTGGCCGGCACGCTAGCGTGATTCAGTGCCTTCACCGAACCAGTTTTTCCCTCTCTCACTCTCTCTCTCTGTCTCTCTCTCTCTCTTTGTCTCATTCTTTCTCCTTTTCTCTCACTGACGCACTGGCTCCCTCCGTTCCCCAGCTGTGGGTCCCACTCCCTCTTTTCCCACCCTTTATGCCTTTCTTATGCCTTTCATCATAAACCAGAAAAGAAAAAAAAAAAAAAAAAACAGTGATTAATATTTCAGTGCCAAGCTGGGTCTGCCGCAGCACTGCTATAGTAAACACACCCAGCCTGGCCCAGCCCGGCCCAGCCCAGCCGGGTATCCCACCTCCCCGCCCTCCTCCTCCTCCTCCTCCTCCTCCTCGTCCACCTCCTCTTCCCTAATCCCACATCAAGGACCTGCCTCTTCTCTAAACCTCCTCTGACAGAGACTGTTAAACCCAGAACCGGTCCACCAGCTTAGATCATTGATTTCTCTAGACTGTACCCTCACAGAGCTACAGCCAGTGGGCTATCCATACAAAAAAAAAAAAAAAAAGTCACATTCAGATTCTTCGTAGAATGATTCAGAAGAACAGCTTTTAGGATTTTTCTTTCCTGTTGGCAGAGGCTACACTTTTCTTGACTTCACGAATTTATGTTTCACACTGGGATCCAGCTGGACTAGATCCATCCAAAGATGGATGATGTGAAAATTTAAGTCAGTTTTTAAGTTAATATTAAGCGTTTATGGCTTGTAAAAAACAGGAGACATATGGTGCTGCCTGCAGTCTTATGAAGCCTAATATTGTCGATCTGTGCTATCCATACCTTGATTGAGAGGTCCATTACAAAACTATACTGGCCCCTGGATCACTATTTAGAGCCATGTTCCAAGAGACCCTCTCAACCACAAACACACACACACACACACACACACAAAGAGGCAGATAGCTGTTGTAAACTTCATTTCAGAGGGATTACCAGTTCTTCGCAAAAAGGGATTGAAGACTCAATTGCTTTCATCTAACAGAGCACCTGAGCACAAAGGCAAGGGGCAATAGGATCTATGAAAAGCAAGGGGACACAACCAGCCAGCTCCGGGAGACAGCCAATGAAGCAGCAACCTCTGAGAGAAGGTCTGATAAACCAATCAGAGGATGATCCATCTGCCAAAATACCCTAATAACCTTGTGGTCATTTAAATGATGGGGTCTACACCAGTTTTCCCGAAAACCAGTTCTGGAAAACCGATGCAGGACTGTCCATTTCATCAACCCAATAAGACTTAATCAGCGTAAAAGAACAGTCTCTGTGGTATACAATTAAGGAGAGAAACACATACTCTCATACTGTAGGGAGATGAGTTAGCACTGATTACAGTCTACAAAGACAAAGACCTCAAGTACAGACTGGAGATTAAATTAAGCTTCTGGACCCATTGTCTGGAGACAAAATCCATTAGAACAGCCTTACATGACATTTATGGGCTAGGATGAGGTTTTGTCTCATCCTTCCAAGAGCTCATCAATGTCTGAATTGAAATAAAGAAAGAACGACTGCATTTCAATAAGTGCTTTTCCTTTCAGCAGTGGATACAAAAGCTCACATCAGATAGCCGTCAACAGCTAAAATCATTTAATCGGCTTCCTTTTGAAGGAAACACCTTGATTTGAATATAAATGTTGCCTAATGAGTTTAAAACGCGAATTAAACTACCATTTTACTTCAACATAACTTTAAGCAAAACTTTGGATCTTTGAGTATAGGATTAAACTCTTATCATTTCAAGTCACAATTAGTCTCTCTCCTATTTGTTCAGCATAGCGGGGAAAAACACTAAAGCTGATGATATGCAATTTCAGTTGGGATAAACAAAAGCATACTGAACATCAATGAAAGCTTTAGCAGAATCAAGCCTAAGTGGTCCAACTGTGAGAGAGAGAGAGAGAGAGAGAGAGGGAAGGAGGGAGGGAGAGAGACAGACAGAGAGAGAGAGAGAGAGAGAGAGAAAGAGAGGACATTTGAGTAGGTCCTCTTCCCTATCAAACACAGACACACACTCATATATACGCACCCAAAGAGCCGGGAGGACTGCACTGCTGTCTCCATGGAGACAAGTGTGCCCAGCTCCTAACAAAGCTATTTTTGTAACAGTGCGAGATAGAAGCTACACTTTTTCCCACTTCCCCTCTCCAGCAAGCCTTTTTTTTTTTCATTTTCTCTGCGAAATATCAAAACTGTTTTGGTGGGAAAAGCAGACTAGTTGTTACGCAATCGTATCTCCATAGGAAAGGGAGGAAAAAAGAAAAAAAAAAATGAACCGCTTCAGATCTCGACAGCTCGACAGCGTGAGTGAAGAGGGCCGCAGATTAGTAGCAGGAAGAGGCTCATTACTTTTCATCCAAACATGTATTAAACAGATTAAGGTGTTTGGATATTTTGTCCATGTAATGCAGATCTATATTGTGTGTGCTCAAACAAGTAAGTGTTAAGTGTCTGCATTAAAAAAAAGAGTGTTGTAAACACAGTGGTCTATGATAACAGGGCATTACAATGCGAAATACTTTGACACAATACAATCCAAAAAACATTTGGCTCAGTAACTGCGCTCAGTAAGTGAGGAAGACCTAACGCTGCTGTAGTAATAACCAAACATTTAGGCTCATTTCAGTGAGGTACGTACTACAATCCATTGTGCTGACTCAGTAGCAGTTAAGTGAGAATACAAAATCAGCACGAATTTAACTGTGCGTGACTCCATTTATAATTATATTGATATTAGGCGGCCTAATGTAAAGTGAAGAAATTGAGCATGCTATACTTCTATCTCACATTTCTTCACCCGTTAGCACTGTTCTCCTATAGCTACCCTGTCTGCTGTCTCTCTGCCCGATGGCAATAGGAGAGTCAGAGGGCTATGTGACTTCATAGTCTCTCGTTACTTTCGATGAACACAAATGGCTTCACACAACGGGTGCTGAATTCGGGCAGCTGAAGTATCTTCCGCGCCAAACGACTAACTGGGTAGAGCCGAGTTAATTTATAGGCTCTGGAACGCCATGTTCGCTTAGCGTTGGTGCGATGTAGCAGTGATTAAATTAGTGCCGTGCCAAACCAAGCGGGCACGGCGCCTTCCCGACGCGCGGACGCGTTGGGTCGCGTCGCAAGCTCGGTCGCCGCTTGGATGGCCCCGCGTTCTCCTGCGGTGCGTTTTAGCGAATCTACCCGCTATCAGAGTATGAGCAGCCCGAGAGGTGTCCAAAAAGACGACAGCTAAAGGAATGAATACGGCCTCCGTCCAAAAGAAAGGAGCCGCCGAGCCGCCAAGAGGTCGTCCGCGCGATAGTGCTGTCTGTCTTCAGGTCCTACAGAGCTAGAAGTATACTGCTTTCTTTCAGATGTTTCATGAAAATCTTGTGCAGGAAATCAGGTCAAAGTAGAAAATGACCTCCAAAGCACAAGGGCCTGTCTCATTATCTGCAGTCAATCAGCCATGCCTTGGTTACCTCATAATACTGATTTTCCATCACAAATGACACCTGTCATTAGGAGCAACTAGCACATGACAAATGACTGGGACAGCTACGCGGCTGCCTACTACCTGAGTTTTCCATTATAACACAAACAGCACTGAGTCTACTTGTGATACATTTACATTCATTTTCAGTGGAGGGTATGCTGTTTGAATGCTGTAGAATCAGTATTAGTCGCCTGGCAAGTGGCGTGTCATCCCGGAGATCATAACCATATTGAGGAAAATGACGCATCAATTTAAAACCCAGAACAAGTTGTACTGGAACGTAAGAGTGACCTTTTATATGAATATAATGTATTCATAATATATGACTACATTATATTCATCAGACACATAGGGGATTTTTCCTGTGAAATGGACATTGGTACGTTATGGGGGCCAGGAAATCTGAAAAACTCAGAATATCCAAAAAATGTTGTTTCAGAGACGTATTTCACAGGAACGTAGAGGGGGAGCGTAGCATATAGCAGAGAGCTGACAGTTTGCTGTCAGGTTTATGAGCAACTTAAAAAAAAACAATATTTACATAAAAATCCATGTCCTAAATAAGCCAGTGATCCTTTATGTGTGTTATGTGAGATTGAGGGTGAAACGCTGCGTGGAAACAAGGCTGTTTCAAAGAAAAAAAAAAACAACAAAAAACAAGACAAAACAATGCAAATGAGGCAAACATTTCAAAGCAAATACAATCTCCTCCAAACTTTCAAACATTGTGTGTGTGTGTGTGTTTTAAACCTGAGCTGAATTGAGTATGAAAATGTGATTGCCGAAGAGAGAAAAACAGCTTTAGCTGACTTACTGTAGCCATTGTCCTCTTCTTTAGTTCCGTCAATGGTTCCATCTGCTTGGAGCTGCAAATGGAAACCCTGACGACTGTACAGCTTCGTCACGATCCCCTTCAGCTGGGGCTCTGGAGAAAGAGAAAGGGGGAGAGAGACAGAGAGAGAGGCAGACAGAGACAGAGACAGAAACAGAGAGAGAGAGAGAGAGAGAGAAAAGAGAGAGAATAAGGATGAGTGAAACCAACAATGTCACAGTGGCTGTATTGTGTCCTCTAAAGCTCCCAGCTTATCGGAGGCCCCTTCCATGCTTCGCAGGCTTGAGCCCCCCCCCCCCCCCCCCCCCCCCCCCGCACCCATCCCATTCAAACAAGACAGCAGACACACTCCAACCATGCCAGACAGACCAAACGAAAAGAAAAAAAAAAAAAAAAAACCCAAAACAACACAGACAGGAAAAAAAGAAACCCCCACAAACCCGCTTAGTCCTGGAACAGTGACCACAAGAAACAAAACATGCTCTTCATTCATTCAGGAAGAAACACGCAGCACAATCCCAGGAGACTACCAGGACAAGGTCTCAGGACCAACTCTGCTGTAAATACTAATATATGTTTAAAAAAAAGAAAAACTCTGTGTCTATGTGACTCGTCTGGTAAGGCTGTCATCTGATATCCATTAGGCCAGTGTATGAAAGGAAAGTCAACGATACTGAAAAAATAAATGTACTTCACTCTCTGTTAATCTATTGGTTTCATGTATTTTTTTCCAATATACTGAGACTCTGGTTTGAATATTCAGCTACTCCAATACAAGACCACATAGCACTGAGACCAGGTGGTCCAAACTTCAGGTTAACAGGAGTTTCACTGATCATGTTTATAAGACGCGTGTGATACACTTCTTGTTACTGTCACCGACTCAGAGTTCTGTACTGTGCTTTAGGGCAGCTTTCATCTTCTCTTTTATCTCTGCTAGCTTTCACTGTTGTCTCTTTATACTTCCACAAAGGTTACCGTGGCGATCCACATATCTCTTGTCATTTTCTGCACTACTGCCTTCTTGCTTTGAACATCTTAAAACAGGTTTAGGGCCAGACACCCTTTCAAGTTGAGGTTTTTGGTTTCCATTACTGGCGTTAAGTTGTGGATCTCTGAACAAATATGGCTTTACCCCACAAACCATCAGCCTTTCTTACCTTCGTGAAACACTAATCTGATTTCTAGGACCCTGTTAAGGTTGGGAAGTAAAACCTGGAAAGCTAGCAGACCAAGCTTGTTAGGGTTGGGTCCCTTCTGTTTCTTTCACGAACATAAATGATGAGGGTTTCGGGTTACACAAAAGTCAGGCTTGGATTGGTCGTTTCAGATTTCACACATTCTTGCTTATTATCAGACTGATGAGGACAATTAATCACCATATATTTGAGGAGCTGAGTCTGTTGACATTTGCAAAATAGCGGTTTGTGATACTGATGCTTTGACAGCTAGAATCAAGCGAACCTAAATGCATGATTAACTTTTCAATATCATACATTCGGCATTGCTGTGGGCACTAACTGAATAAGTGACAGAATCGGTGGAGCTAAGCGTGGAGGGATGGAGCGCCCAGGGCAGAGACACACTGTTGACTGCACACGGTCACTCCTTTCGAAGCACTGTATTCTCTCAGAGTGGAGAAAGTACATCAAGCACTGAGAGCTGAAGTTCCTGTCCTCTCTCTCTCTCTCTCTGTGTGTGTGTGTGTGTGTGTACACAGCAGCCTAGCTCTGGGATCTTCACACAGAAACTTGCCTAGGAGTATCCAGGGTACAATGTGTGTTGCATAAGCATCCTCTACGTTCCCTCTTGCTTAAGGCATTTGAGGTGATGGGTGCTGCTGCTCCTGGCAATGTGTGTGTGTGCAAGTGTGTGTATGTGTGCAAGTGTGTGTATGTGTGTGTGTGTGTGCATGCGCGTGTGTGAAATGCTACATCACTGCTTATCTTATTCCACAAAACAACAGATTAATGCTCTGTTACTTCAACCTACTTCAGCTTCTATGGTTACCACGAAGCAGAGTGGCAATACATGACCAGGGTGCCATGAGTGAACTTGTTTATGAAATAAGTAGAGTAATCCGTCACGTCGCTGAAACCTCTGTGGCCCTCATTAACCTGAAATCTTTCCTCAAAGAGCTCCTCTAAACATTCATGAAAACAAGCTCTGCTATTCAGACTCAGCTCTGGGTGACCCGATGAACACATTAATCCAAGCTGAAGTCACACTGTCAGCACTGTCTGGGCTTTGATTTACCTGAGTGTTTTAAACAGAGGAGAGTCATCCAAACTGACACTACTTATTGTGAGGTGTTTAAGAGAGAGATAGAGAGTCTTGATTAACTCTAGTGTTGCATTCACCTCATGAGAGTGTCCAGAAGACGCATAAAACTAAAACCTCTTTCAATTAAGTATTAAGATATCTAAAATGACATTGTAATAATACACAAGAACTCAGTATAAAGAGCAAACATGAGTACAATGCATTTCTCTCTCTTTTTTAAAAAAAATAATGGTGTGAATTTAAAGAACAACTTTGACTCATAATCTAGTGGACGTTTCGTATGCAAAGAGAAAGAATGTGCCAAATAATAAAATATATTCAGTAAAAACTCAGGGGACTCAAAATGTATTTCAGACAGCTTGGTTTGAATCACGTAGCAGACTCCAAAACTTAGTGAAAATGAACAAAACATACGGGCTCTCAGACAGCTGATCTAACCAGGGGACTTCGAAACACTGTCCATCTGCTTAGGTAGCTTTTTCTTCTGTTCCCATTACAGCTGGGATTAACTGAACACAGAGACAAATATGGAGGGTGGGAAACAAAAGAGAACCAGTTCCTTTAAAATGAATCCTTGGGTAAACATAGCATTAGCAGTGCTGGGACTGGTGCTTTGAGATAGTTTTGTGTTTGCTTTGAAGTGACATTAGTTGGAATTTCCTTTGTTCTTTTGCTTATGGTCTACATAAATGAACTGCTACCAAGCATGTCAAACACATTGGGCTGTGCCTATGGACAAATACAGTAGGTACGTGAATGACAACGTGTTTCCGTGCACACAAACAATTCCTGGAAAAGACACCGTTATTACCCTTACGTTAGCCTATACTAGTAATGAGAATGATTAAAATCCCCTGTTAAGGAAACGGCATGAAACGAAGAAAGATGAGTGATGGTATAGAAATTCAAATGATGATGAAAAGAGAGGAGTTCACTAATATCAGAAGCAAACACCAGACCTGGTCGTCTCCTCCTGCGTTTCTTAGACCCAAAGAGTTTGACCCTTGAAAAAACACTAAGACGACTGGGTTTCTCGCATGTTCCTTTGCTTTTGTTCGGACTGCTCACGCAGCGGCAGGCGTTGGATTTCTCCCGCTCCCTTGCCTGCCTCTTCTGCCGAATAAGGGAGCTGGCAATCGCTGCAGCCATAGCCAGTTTGACGGGTGCAACACCAACAACTTTCCGATAAAGAGAATTCGTCTCTACACTGCAGTCTTCAAAGGCAAAACCGTCAACATCCACTGATGTCTTCAATTGCTAATATCCGTCATTGTTCTTTTAGTTTAAACAGCAGATGAGATCCGTGAACGAGTGTCGTTGAAAGTATCCTCAAGTGATGATAAAAATCACTGCAAGTTGAAATACTTGTAAGTTTGTGTAATTGGGGGTCGGTTTGTTGGGCGTAGGCTTTCTTTGAAATGTTGCATTTTTATCTCCGGTTTAAAAAGAAGCGCTCTTCAAGAAAACGAGACGCGGTCTTTACATTCACCAGTCTACACATGTGTGCAGGCAACGCAGCATGAGATACTATCTGCGTAACTATAAGAGCATTGCAACTTACAACAGCAATAAAAATTTCGCCAAAAGCCGAGAAACTATTGCACCATACATGCACAGGCTGTCGCTGCACGCGCGAAGAGCCAGAGAGATGCAGGTGGCGGGGGACGACGCTTTATTGCGCAGCCAGAAAAACACCTGTTAGCAAAAGAAGAAAGATCATTTCCAACGGTGCGTGATTTTATGGTCAGTCTGTCTCCTTTCCTTAAAAACGTGGTCCTGTCAAAACGCTTGAGAGGGCGTGAAAGAGAGACTTCCAGATAATGTTGGAGACAGCCCTGTCCTGTACTAAGTTCGTTCTCTATTTCTGCGTTAGAAGACGATTTGACGTGTGAGCGTCTCTGCTCATACGCGATGTCCGGCACTCACAGAGGGTATTTCAGACATGCTGGGTGAATATCCCACCTAGGGACAGTGAGGGGGGTGGCTAAAGTGACAGAACATACGAAGCCCGCACTCCCACGCTAATAGTATGAATTTACGACTGTGCCTCTAACTAACGATATTTTTGTATCTGAAGATGCAATTAATACATGGGTTAGTTAGTTTTATAGTAAAACCCGAAAATACCTCTGCACCGACAGGCGGAAGAATTATGAAAAGAAATGTGAAGATATGCAATAAGGAATCTATGCGCATTGCATTGTTTCTGTTTTCTGACAGATTTACACAAAGCGGCACATGTTTGATCCGTCTGAGAGGCGTTTGGCTGGTTATGGGTTCACGAAGCGCACGGGTCAGCCGCACATGGGGAAAACGGTGGCAGGCACCCAAACATAGCGTAATCGTAGTTTAATTTAAGCAAACAAGGGAAATGATTGTGAAACTGAGTTTTAGCTTTGTTCCTAGGCAAAGTATTGTAAAACAGTTATACAGAACTCGGGGGGGGGGGGGGGGGGGGGGGGGGGGGGTTCTGCGGAATAATACCGCAAATTCATATTTGTTAACGGCTGCCACTGTCCACCTATCCTCACAAACCAGAATAAGGCTCAGCATGTACCTTATCTAGTTATGTGTTGCCCCTATTGGTGGGTTGTTGCCATGGCAGTGGGGTGACTGTGGATGAAGAGTACTGCGCACCAGTTGTCCGGATGGAAGCTATCCCTCAGAGTTATCACTTGCAGTTATTCGGGTTTTCAATAACCAGCCTCGTGCGAGATAAAAGAAGGATATTAAGGGGACATCAATTTAAAAACTCGTGCGCTCGGAATTTTTGAGCGTATTATTAAGATTGACTGACTAGGGGGAATGCTGCAGGTAATAGGAGGAGGCAGGATGGAATAAAAAAAATGGATTAAGCAAAGTTAACTTCCCAGCCAAGATTCAGACACCGTTCTCTCACAACCGTGTATTTGAAAGTCTTTGTTTGTGTTTTAAAGTTCTAGCACCCAGAGGCAGTTTTATGGTGGCACTTGACTCATTCTTTTTGTGTGTAGAGCAAACAGAACGCCCTGTAACATGGCTGGGCGCCTTTCCACAACGCAATTATTTGCTGTCAGCTGGACACCTTTAATGAAATGGTTCATATGTTCGACGTTCGACCAAAGTTATACAATAAGTTTATATATATATATATATATATATATATATATATATATATATATATATATATATATATATAAAATGTAACCACGGCAATCAGTGATTCTGTTGTCCCACCTCCGCCCCTTTAAGCTTCTGTAGCTATTACAGTGGTGCCACCTACTGTACAGCTGTTGAGCGGTTAAACCTGGGAAAAACTATCCATGCAATAAGAAAGGAAGTGAAGGCAACATAAATACAGAACAAAGTCTTAAACGGTTCCAATAGAAACCCGCTAGCTGATATATCTAATGATATATATCACATTTACCTCCTTCTGTGGTTAGAAACAGCTTTCCACAAAACACCACCATGCTGAAGACAATGGGAACACTGTTTCTTGAATACAGTCGCAAACGTTCTCCATAAATGTATTTGGCCAAATTTACCAAAATAATATCAGACCAACTATGAAAATGGAGGAAGAATACATTGAAAGAATCTTTAAAATAAGAAAATAAGAAGTTGCTGAATAAATAAGAGTACAAGCGAACTAACTGATGCCTAATTTATCCAAGTACTAGGAGGAAGAAGAAGAAGAGGAAGAAGAAGAAGAAGAAGAAGAAAGGCGTCCTATGTTGTATTCTAATAATTTATACGCATATGTCAGAACAGTTAATGGAATAAATTCTCAAAGTAGAATTCTAAAAGTAGAATAGGACCAACAGCATCGCGCGCGAAGTATAAGCATAATCACAAAGAATTGTATTTGACGATTAATTTTCTGGTGAAACGTTCAGAAACAAAAATCGGTTTTGATTTCAGCACCCCGGACAGCTCCTCATGCCACACAGTGCTTCGAAGGCCACGTTATTAGACAGAACAATTCCATGCGCAAATAGCGTTAAAATAGCGTGTACAAAAGACACAAGAAAGAAACAACATGTCATTAACAAACATCATACAAAATTTACTCTTTAACTTTTCAACATAATGGCTTCTTCTTTCATAACTGTGTTAATCCTATGTGCACATATTCTGAAAAATATGAACAGGACAAGCAATACCTGATGTAGATTTTCTCAGAGGAAATGTCATGCTTCTCTCTCAAAGAGCAGAGATAATGTTGCTGAAAGCAGCAGTCCTCGGATCTTTCGGTACAAACAGGAAGATGTTGTCAAAGTTTTAACCATATTAAAGAAATCCCCTGGGATCAAACGAAAAGCCATCAAGGCGGGGCCAGCGTTCAGCGATCATTAATGGACATTAGTGACTTGCCATTACGACTTCTAAAGCGGTCATTAAAGATTCATTGCAAAGCGTTGTTGATCCGACAAACACAGGGGCGTCTGTTCACTAAACTGCAGAGGTCTGGGTCAAATTGAAGAGAGTAATCGAACGATGCGCTGAAATTGTACTTCCTACTCATGCAGAGCATAGTTTCCTCTCACATTACAAAGAAACGGCTGTAAAGTGATCCTTTAATGCGCCGTGTAAACCAGTTATGCCGGGCCTTCCACTCTCCACTGAAAAGCATCAACGTACATCAACGGATATGACAAAAGACATTCAGTGTTTGCTTTATTCCTGCCGCTTTGAACTTTGCCTTGCTGCTTTGAGCCTGAAACGCTTCTGAAAAATATTGCTTTACGACTGCACCAAGAAAGCAGGAATTTATGAAATTTGAAAACAGTATTTTCGGAGCTCAAGAGCTTTCCAAAACAACAAGCACAGTATAGTTATCACCACGTCTAGTGATGTTTTGAGAAGGACTGAATATCAGTATAATCTCTGATATGAAGGACGACTAGAGTAAATTTTGAATAAAAAAAATCTAGTTATCTGAAAATAGCTGATCTGAGCAGTTTAGTTTAGTTGGTCGACACACCAAGTTCATGTGCCTGAGGGCGTCGGTCTGTGGTCGAACACTAGATGGAGTAAGTAGCTCACGGTTGGAGTAACCTGTCCTGCTCTGTTCATGGAGGACTCTTGCAACTCGTCCTTGTGAAGCGGAGTATTTTATGCCGCGAGCGAAATATAGAGAAACATTATCCTGTAATACAGGACACAGGATGTGAATTAAATCCGAAACGATATATTGTTTCACACGTGAGTTTTCAGAAATCAATTAATGTGAAATATATCGATAATAATAATCTTTGTTGTTGGTATGGTGTTGAAATTGGTATCGTGTTTGTTTTAGCACACACCTAAAAGTTTTTGACTAAATAATAAACACAAGTATGTTAATCAGCTTACAAAAAACAAGTAGCTGTCTGAGTCATTACAGATTTGCTTTGTTTACGATTTAATTTCCCATATATTTGAGGCTGAAATAATGTGTTTGTGAAGGTAGCGCGTGATATATGGGACGAATAGCACTGGTCTTCTGTTGGTGTCATCGAGGAAAATTAATTATATTCTCTACGTGAGTCTCCAGAGATGGAGTGGTGCCTAGCACATTAATTTCGTAGTCATCTTATTTATGAGTCATATAAAATCTGTGCATGTCAAATAAAATAGGTTTTCCTGAGAGTATAAGAGAATGCGTGGAACCCTGAGCCTAACAGTTTTATTGCTTGGCCGTTTCTACAAAATACAATCTATAAAAGGCTGCCGGAAGACAGAGTCTGTCTCATCTCTCCACCTCAAAGTCCTCATTTAAAACCCTGACACATATAATTTTCCCTCCCGCGCACTTTATAAACCGAGCTACGTGTTTGACTTAGTCTAAACAGCCGCTTCCTGAATCAGCACCTAAACCCTTTGACAACTAACCTACGAGCTTTTGTACGGGTTCCACAACTTTGACACAAGTGACAATTCTGAAAGAGTGAGCTAATCCTTGATTAATTAAAAGTCACTCTAGGTCAAATATGCCACCAGAGCACAGGGATGGGTCTTACCGGAGCTCATACTGACAGTAATGAGAAAAAATGCTTAGAAAAACATACTAAGGATTAAAAACTCTAGCAGAACAACAAGGCCATGGTCATAAAACGAGTGCTTAAATCTCCGCTGGTATAACACCTAACGCGCCCCTATAAGGCGCGCTTTGCTTTAATACACAAAGTAAACCGCTCCAGAAGCCTGTCTCTCACTGAGCCACGCCCACTATTTTTCTCTCTTCCATTTCAAAACAATATGATTTTTCCCGTTATTGATGCAGTTAATTAAAATGTGAGAGAACGTTCAGCTTTTCTTCTGAAGCCCCAGTGTCAAAGCGGTGTAATATCCCTATGTACCGCAAGGTGTCAAGTTCAGATTATTTCTGCGGTGTCCTGAAATACCTTGTGTCCTTGAATGTCTTCAAAGTACTCCCTTGGGCAAAACTGTTCTGGGGCTAACCTCTCCAGTTCTCTCTGATCATTTATAATCACAGACCCAAAAGATGACATACGAGGGTGGGTGGTGTGGTGGAAGGGAAACTGAATGACCATTTTGATTGGACATCAGTGGCTTGCTTGTATGGACAAATTGTAGCATAACTTCGCTGCTGAAGAGAGCTGGCACAGAGAATGTTGTTACAAGAGTTGTGGGAACTTTGAAAGTAGCACAAAGTGTCTCAGAAAGATAGGTCAGAGATGGTATAAGGCAACTAAAGCTCTGAAGACACAATCCAGTTTTGCCCTCAAAAAATTCATCCCGTTGTATTAATCCCGCTCTTTGTTTCAACCATACGAACAAGATTTATGATTTTTTGGACCCAGACAATAGACTCATCAATGAACAGCGACAATGTCTTCCATTGCCTAAAATGGGACAGTAACATCGATACTTAAGCCTGAGCAATGACACTCCTCTTTAATTTGTGGGAAATGGATTTTGCTTATAGGTCAAAGACTGGGTGAGTTACAGATGAAACGCAGAATTATGCCGCTCATACAACTGTTGTGTATGAGCGTGTGCCGAAGCATTGCGACATTCGGTGACTAAAACCGTTCTGTGCTGTGGGATAAAAAGCGCCAGAGCTCAGTTTTATGCCTCCTGCTGACACACAAAGGCGCACAGATGGCCATACTGATCCTCACACTCTGCGCTATTCAAACTGGGAGTATTGGAATAGCAGCATCACGCTGCCCTCCCCATCGCTCTCCGACAGGAAAGAATGACATCATCCCGGTCTCACTCATGCCATTTCACTCTCTGGCCACTAGATGGGGCCACTACTACTGAGTTTCAGCGCAGTGTTTGATGCAAGGAGTTGCAGAGCATTTTGACCTTAGAGGCAACAATTTCCTTTGAGTAAATAAAGCAACATATTGTTTTTATTGCTCTGCCTCTGTCTCTTTCTCTCTTCCCCCTTTTCTGAAACAGGAAAAGAAAGTAATAAAGCACTGATGAGTTTTTAAGAGTCCGTTAAAATAAGAGTTTCTCTTGATGCAGTGCTATAAAAATGTCACATAAAACACACCAATATAAACACCACAAATGGGAATCGCATAGCCACGATCTTTATCTTGACAACATCTGTGTGAATGACTTAAAACTGAGTTGAAGTACCTGGAGATAAAACAGTACACAGAGCATGTAAACCAGTGCTGACAGCCATAAAAATAAAAAAAATATGTAGTACTTATGCAGCTAAAGAGAGCCAAGAGCATCTGCGAGTAACAACAGGGTCTCTACTGCAGAGCACTGGCCACCAGTGCCATGGCAATCGCAGGCGTTGTCATAGAGACAGTGTCTATACGTAAGAGGGGGAGAGCATGCGTGTGAGTGTGAGAGTGTGCGTGTTGGGGGAGGGGCGCAGCGAGAGGAGCGAGGACCCCATTTCAACCCCCTGTTTCTCTTATGTGGGAGAGGGATTTCAAAATCATGTGGCCACAGTGTCCTGCAATCTACACCAGCCTGAACACAGAGATAGACATACTGACTACAGTCAAGAACAGAGGAGGATAAAGGCAGGGAATAAGAAGAAAAAGAAATGACAATGTGTGTATGGACAGATAAGAAAAGCAAGGCAAGGATAATGGAAGAGAGAGAGAATGAGAGAGAGAGAGAGAGAAAGAGACAAAAGGGAGAAAAGGAGAAAGGAAGGGATATGTGGAGAGACAGGGGGGATAAAAAGGCAGAGGAGAGAAAAAAAAATGAAATCATTAGGATACTAACCATAACGCGAACGCATATGATGAAAAACATCCTTTTTTTTTTTATTTTATTCATAAAGATTATTTATTTCCCCTGCCGTTTGCGGGTGAAATGACACTGATATAAAATATCAGGACCTTTAGATTCAGTAAGCAGCAGAAATGAAACTCAGAAAAGACAAACACAGCAGGTAAAGAGGAAGGAAAAAGTGAAATATAAGTCACCAATGGCCCAATTACCTAGCAGTCTCATCCTCATTAAGCCAGTACAATGCATGTACAATTCAGCAGAGGTGAACTGGAGGACCAGTTCAAATATAGTTTTCAGGCAGAGAGAAACAAGCTATTTTCATCTGTCTCCTCAGACTCACCAACAATTCTATGACTTCAGATTTTACCCTTTTTGAGTATCTTTTCATCATTAAAACAATGGTGTCACGGACTAATTACACAGGTCATCATTACAGGGAGAAACTGTCAGCCATCAACAATTTTTAAACTTCAACAGAAGCTAATTATAGACAAAAGTTCAGCAGCCGCTCTCTCTCTCTCTCTCTGTCTCTCTCTCTCTGCCGCTCTTTTTTATTTTTAGACAAAGTTACAGTTAACTGCCCTAAAGTAGAGCTGTCCGCTGGAAATGAATTTGTCTACACGATCTCATCTTACATCATCAGCTCTGTCAGCCTGAACACTCACAGACTGCGTTCAATGACAAAAAAAAAAAAACTGCTCCCAGAAATATGTTTTGAGGGAACAAAAAACCGGCCCCTGGCTATCATGATAGTCATGTTTACCATCAGTTTTCAGTGTAGTGTCCTTCTCCAGTCGAGCTTGGCTTAGAGCAGGAGCTGTCAAGTTCAGCCCGTGGCCTTAGTCTGAGGGTTTAGCTCGTACACGTGCTCTCTCTGAAGGATGGGAGAAGTCTCGAATGAAAGAGAGAGAGCGAACAGGCATTGAGGCAGCATGACGGAGTCTGCGTGCCTGGGCCCTGCCGAGCTGCATGAGTAATCAGAGCCACTCTCTCATTATTATGGGGCCCACAGAGTCGGAGACGCGGCCTCCCCACGTGCGACTACGAGCTCGCAGCAGCTCCTGCTCCACTCGCACGCTCTCCATCGCTCCTTCCTTCTGCGCGGTGTCTCCTCGCGGCTGATGGAGAAAAATCGTTTAAAAAAAAAAAGAAAAAGGGCAAAGGCAGTCGGAGGTAACCTGCAGTCTTTACACTGTACAGGAATAATGGCCATAACATTAGTACTGTGTGAAACTACAACAGTGTGCTTAGAAAGAGCTTACTGCTGGATGGAGATTGAGACAGAACGGGAGGGGGGGGGGGGGGCGTCACTGAGCAATGGCCAGTGTGAAGTAACCAAAACACAACTAACTGGTTTAACTGAAATATCAGTGTAAAGAGGATGGTACAAGTGTTTTGATCACAGCACTCCATAAGTGATCAAAGACAGAACAGAATATAAAACAAGTGAGCGGCTGCTGGATGGTAAGAGGACACTGGCCCTAACGTTTCTAAAAATCTATGATTAAAACAAATTAACGAAGCAACCACGGGCAACATTGCATACAAGAAGCTACATTAACCAGACCGTAAGTAGCAATTAATCAACAAGTTACTACAAAAGAATCTCAATAGGTCTTTGCTTGCAGCAACCGAAGTAGCTCACGTCTGTCTTCAAATGAGGGCATTGCAGACGGATCAGTAAGAGACCGGCGCGGATTATTTCAGTTTTCTGGGTTGCTGTTTGTGTGTACCCTACTTTGCCATCATATGACCAGATGAGAGAGGACAGTGGAGCAATGAAAAAGCAAGGCATACAAAGGTGGCCCAGTTTCTATCACTGAAGTCCTTCTGACAAGACACAGCCTACTAGCTAAACCAAACCGATAGATAAATCTTCCAAGTATGAGATATTATGAAAGGAGTAGAAAAAAAAAAGTTATACAAATAAAAAAGATTTACATGCAGTAACAGAAGAGCCCAGAGCTATCTTAAGACTGTTTGTGAATGAACTGCTAGTTTAGAACGTACCAGCTGTTTAAAAAACAAACAAACAAACAAACAAACAAACAAAGACTGCTCATAACAAGAGAGAGCCCTACAGAGGTGAATTTAACTGGTGACCCTTAAGAATTTCTGCACAAACATTTATGCTGCAAATTCTTTATGCACATCCAGTCCTGTAGCCCTTATATGCTCACTTATGGCATTCTGTGTGAACTCAAGCATGCTAACCAATGATAATATCCAGTACAATTACTCTAGCCAAAGGCTGAATCCAATACATTACAGAGAACAGTACTTGTCAGAAACCATTACCTCTACTAGAAATGGTTCGAGTTTCTCAATGGTTTTGTGGCCAGAGATCCACTTTGACTTTGCTAATCACTCGCATTAGAGTGAAAATCCACTTAACATCCTCATACTCACAGAGTCCAGGATATTAGCCTGTAATAATGGTCGGTTCCTGCATTATACACTGCCAGGAGACTTTATTAATAACCAATGCCCAGTTTTATTGCTCTGAGTAAGGCCAAGGAGCAGTCAGCATGAGGTGCTGTTGACCTACCCTGAATCCCAGTCAGACAACTACAAATGGAAATGGTTTGAAATAAGAAGCAGGTATCAATGCTAACGCAAACCCAGTCGACGTCACATGGAAAAGTGGAACTTAGCTGAAAACGGTTGCTGAGGGACTTAGCTGAAAACCATGTTCAGAGGAGTCCGGGCTATTAGGACAGTTGAGCTGAGGACACACGGTCTGTGGCCTCAGAAAGTGACAGTCATAGCCAACTGTTCAAACCCTTCTAGATGATTCTTGAAGACTCTAAGTGTGACTGGGTGGCTAAGCTTAGCAATAGCTGCGCCATGCAGTCAAAAATAACCCAAATCACATCCACTTTGCCTCTGGTGCTGAAAATAGACGCGGAGGTTGCAAATGTTGTCTGATTAGCCAACTACGCCGCGGAGGGCCTCAAAAGAAAAATCCATTTATCATGGCACGAAGTTCATATTTCCTACACTAAGGCTGTGTTTCCTACAGAAGATATCTTTTTCTCTTTTTTTTTTCGCACTTGCACTTGCTTGGCTGCATTGCACAGAGGCCCGGCATAGCTTTGCGACGACAGCTGACTAGGGATCAGTATTGCAGGCAATCGGAAACGCTGGCCGGAAAGAGCTGCATCTGTCAGAGGTGCTTGCTCATAACGGGGGGTGGGGGTGGGAGGGGTTGGGGGGGTCTTCCCGCTCATCACACCCATTGGATATGACGCTTTAATCAGCAGAGACATGGCAAGTGCATCTCTGTGAACGTCTGATGGAATGGAGAAATTCAGAGGAGTGACATGGGGAATGGGGAGCAAATTACAGGCTGAAGCGCACCGCCGCTCTACCTAAGATGCTACAGCAAGTTTTGAAGATGTCATTAACAATCTGCTCCGAAAAAAAAAAAAAAAATAGAAAGACAGTTCCCAGACATCTGTGGTTTGACCAGTGAAGACTGACTGTGTAAGTGCTCTCATCTATACGATGCAGATCTGTGTATACTGATGTATTCCACTGCATGTGAAATCATTCTGAACGGCCATGAAAAGGTTTCAACACAGCGAGTGAGATGAACAGAGAGATCTGGACGATCAAGACATCAGAGACAGAGCTCAGCATTATTCATGTCGCACAACTGCCAAAGAAAAAAAACAACAAAAAAAAAAAAAACAGCGAGAAACAGCACAGTGCTGTCGACAGACCTTGGTAAATGGATATCTGAATGGAGACCACAGCAGTCACGTTCGATACAATCCCTTCTGGAAGCCGTAGTAAATGAGACCGGGGACCATTTCGAAAACCCTCCGTTGGTTCATACGACCGCAGCATCTGCGGTCATTTCAAATCCAGAAAAGTCTACTCCTCTAATGTTTCAAACTTGTGTCTGAGCTGCAGTCAGCTTTGATTTGTGCCGTGCGGCCAAAGTAGACCTGATCTCCTGAATTATTGATACCCCCCCTCCCCCCTTCACTGCCCCCACCCCAACCCATATTACTTTTTTTTCTCAGAAACCAGCACACAAGGGCGAGTGGAGATGATAGTTTCTTCACTCTGCTGGGTCTACTCTGTCTGCAGACTCAGCTGTCTCTCTTTGGGTAGTCTGGATTTGATTCAGCTTTGTCAGGGTGATTCATCTTCAGTGTGCAGGGCCCCACCTGTTTACCTCGGCCCGATCAAGAGTTTGCAAGGGGGGGGGGGGGGCGGTGGGGAGGAACCCCATCGCAGATTTGGTGCAATGGATGAATAAATCGCTGCCACTCCTCCACTCCCTCTCATTTTCTTTTTTCTCATTCATCTCTTCCCTCAAAATGAAGGAAAGGGAGAGTCAAGGGGAACTGAGGAGAGACGCTCAAAGGCTGAAAACAGAGACATTTATCTCAAAGATCAGCTGCAGTGGTTCTCTCTCTCTCTCTCTCTGTCTCTCTCTCTCTCTGTCTCTGTCTCTCTCTCTCTCTGTCTTTCTTTATGTCTCCTGTGTCTCACTGAAGGATGTCTCCCCATGAAGCCCTCTGTCTATTTGGTTACCTACATTCATTATGTAATGCCTGGGGTGAGTCTTACGTCTCTGCGCCCTTTGGTGTCTTTTTTTTTTTTTTTTTTTTAATCTCTCAATTCATCATCTTCTTTCATCTGCAGTGAAGGATCTGAACTTTTAAAATGCATTCAGATAGCATGCAAAACAGACCAGCCCTCTGAATAGGAAGTTCAAGGACGGACAGCAGATTCAAATTCTTTCTATTTTGCCATTCTGAGCCCTTTCCTGTAAGTTTTCGCTAAAATGCAGCAGTCGATTACCATTATCAATCTGGAGCTAACAGCATGATAACGATAACAGTGAAAGCTCTCAATTCATAGCCGTTAATGAAGTTTGGAACAAGGAAAGAACTCAAAGATATGTACCGAAGCTCCAGGCTCTAGACAGACCAGATGCAGTGAGTCATTTGGCTCTTATCAAAACGCCATTGGTTATTTTACTCAAACTAGCCTGAAATCAGTGGCAACCCCCCCGCCCCCCAAATATCTCTCTCTCTTCTCTTCTCTCTCTCCCTCTCTCTCTCTCTCTCCCTCTCTCTCTCTCGCTCTCTCCGTCTATCTGTCTCTCAGGCTGCCGTTCATGGTTTGACTGGGGGTAAAGACATAATATGATTCAGATGTGACACTGGGCTCCGGGGATAACTGGAAGATAAACTGACATGGTTAGGGCTTGTCCACTGGCATCCTCTTACCGCGCGACTCCATTAAAGTTACTTGATCCCACTTAAAGTCACTTGATTGTTCTTGAAAACAGGTGCCGCAAGGGATCGCAGCTGAGGGCCCAAATGTGACAGATCGAGCAGGCAGAGCAAGAGCAAAGACTATCGCTCAAAGTCAAAGACTTATCACTCCAGAAACTCCAGACAAAACAACGGGGCCGCTGTTGGAAGGATAAGATTTAGAAGGAGTGTATCAGCCAGTTATCTGTCAGTGGAAGCTGCAAGATTAGCGCTAGGCTAACATCATCACATTCCTCGTGCTGCCTCGTGACTGACAGTGATAAGTGCCTGTTCGATTGCCTCACATTACATCATCAACAGGACGGCATCTGAGACATGGAACGTTAGACTAACAAACACCCACAAACTGGCGAGCAAAGCTCACGCACAATTCTCTGGCGCTAATCAGAGGCCGTACTGGGAGATATGACAATGTCAACTCCACACTTAAAAGCCAACAGGGAAATCCAGAATCTGCCTTACAGCCTTTGTAGTTCCCCCGTGACAGAGACGACCGTTTAGAAGTTTTTCAGAGTGGCTGCACAGGGACCGTGTGTCTGGGAAGCTAACTGCTAGAATCCCGTAAAGTGGCTGCGTGTGGTTGCGTACTAGATACACTGCAGGTTAATACCATCCAATAACTCTCCTGACTCCGTGTTCATGGGCCGTACTTCAGAAGCTCCCGACGATGCCTCCTGAGTGGGGAGTGGGGTGTGGGGATTGTGTGTGTGTGTGTGTGTGTGTGTCTGTACGTCTGTGTTTGTTATAGACTCAGCCTCTAGGGCTCAGAGACCAAACGCAACGCAATCGTTCACTCGCACCTGTCAGCCACGTGCCCTCTCTCTCCCACACTCCCTCTCGCACGCCCACACACTCCTTACTCATTCCTCCCCGCTCGCCGCAAATTTGATTTGGCTCCGCGATGATGACTTCCTCCCTGCTTGTGCCCTGCATTCTGATAGCAGTGAGCATGGGCTGACGGAAGAGGAGACACTCACACGAACGCTTTCTGTAGTATGCAGCGCGGCCAGGCCAGCCAATCCTTTTACTCAAAACGAAGCTTGTATTACAAACAGCTGTAGCGTTTAAAGGAGTCGTGTAACACAAAGCGGGAAAGCTGCAATGCATTCGACAAGCTGTATGACGTCTAGGGTGAAGTGTTGTGTTGTGTTGTGTTGCGTTGTGTTGCGTTTGGCACATGAGAGATCACCACTTCGCACCAGAACCATGTATAATTAATGGTTTCTCATTACGATCGCTGGGCCAGCAAACCTTCAATCTAAACTCACGCTGGGGCTGCCAAAAGATCCTAACAGATGGCTAGCAAATTCAAATGAGAGAGAGAGAGAGAGTTTGTTTTGCTATCGATCAGCATCCCCCTGTCCTTTTCCGAGACGAGTAATAGAAAGTGAAAAAAAAAAAATCTTTGAAAAGAATATGGAGGTTATGAACACAAAGTTCTCTCAGGGCGGTTGCTGACAGTTCTTCGTGGCTGGGAGACGAAACTAAAAAAGAAACAACGCTCCCGTGAGCCTTTGTTGGAAATGCTGCGCTGGATCTGACAGGAGGGATTTAAAAACTCATAAATAAGGTTGACAAAGGATGCCTCTGCAGCGCTGTGTTCAACATTCAAGAACATTCTTACTGACAATGGCTTTTGTTTCTCCCTACGTTGATCACTCAGGTAATTACTTGGACGTTTAAAGCAAATGGGCCTGTTGTATGTGGTGAAATTGTACATCTCCCTGATTGACAGCGAGCGATGTCGACTCTATACTGTCTAATGATATAATGATCTGTGCTTCTCGTTATTTCATGTTCAGACTACAAAACAGTTTGCCTTCAGCT
Organism: Chanos chanos; assembly: GCF_902362185.1. NCBI lineage: Eukaryota > Metazoa > Chordata > Actinopteri > Gonorynchiformes > Chanidae > Chanos > Chanos chanos. The sequence continues at coordinate 53,631,809 of NC_044496.1, read as the reverse complement.
ACAAAGTAAGCTGACCTTTTTGGGGAAGTACGCCCAGTTCAAACAGAGGCACATAACTGGGCTCAGACTCAGCGTTTCCTCACGCACCCGGTGACGCTCATACTTCCCGAGAACTCTCTTTTCTTCCTTACTGTCCTTAATTTAATCCCAGATTCCCTCTATCTATCCTGAGACAGCAGAGCTATACTCAAAGCCTGGCTGAGCCTGAGTTGCCACACAAGACAGTGAGACAGACCTTCAGGATTAACTCTAAATACAAGAAGCAATTGCTTTATTAAAGTGGTAGATTACAGTCAATCTCTTTCACGCAGTGGAGAACGTCGCGTTTTACAGCGGGATGTACTCTTAGTCAGCAGTAAGGGTAAAAGGAGCCTATTACACACACAAAGACAACACGTGGATGCAATGTAATCAGTTACGTCTATGGCTGGCCAGTGAACAATGTGATGTCTGGCCAGGAAAAAAAGAAAAAAATCCTTTGATGTGTGATATGTAAATAGTGCAGTATGTAACAGGATTGACGAATCTCAAATCTGAGCAGGTTTCTGATGAAGCGCAAGAATATACCACGTCAAATTTTTTTTTTTTTTTGTCTGATTTCAATATGTAATATAATTTGTTAGCCCGAGGAGCCTTCTGTCACTGAATAAACTCGAGCCAAATTCATTTACAGCTAGTGCAACACAAATATGAGACATATCAAATAGCATCAGAAGAACCATATCACTCATACGCGAGACTAAGCCAGCTGTAGAGTCTATTCATGTACATTAGCCTGTGTAAAGACCGCGCGACGTTAAGCGACATTTCTCGACGCAGGAACGTCATCAGTAATCTGTTTGGTTTGAGTCATAGAACAACAGCAGTATATTTAAATTATTTCAAAAAAAAAAAAACAGACTGATCTAACATCTGAGAGAAAAGAACAGCCTTAAGGTTGAGAACTAATGACAGAACACAAAAGGAATGAGGTTAAGAAAAAAAAAAAAAGAAGAAGAAGGATTTTGGTCTAAGGGCCTGTTTGTCTTTATGGACGTGTGATAGGCAGAGTGTGGAGCAGAGAGGCAGTTACAGACAGTCGTTAATCCTGCCTCTCCTGCCCTGTCTCAGACCCCCATACATCCCTCCCTCACTGGGGCTGGCTGTCTGGCAGGCGACCTGATCCACCAAATTGGGTGTCTGTGCAAATCAGCGCTGACAAGGACCCAGCCTGCCAGCCTGCACTCCAACACTAGGAGCTTTCACATGGAGGCGAGGTTTCACCTAAGTGTGTCAGCTAAAAACTTCCCTTCACCTGCCTCTTCATATGAACTCAACCCCTCCTCCCCTTTTTCACCGAGCCCCTGGCCTCCCACAGTGACACACTGATCCCAGTGGAATAGTGGGAGCAGGTTATGGTGAGGTTAGTTTCCATGGTGCCAGGGGACCATGCAGACCTACATCCATGTGTTGCTTTGAATATGGAACATAAGGCAGTTCATGTGAGCAGAGTCAAGCCACAGTCTAACCAGCTTGTGAACATACCACATAAGAGAGAGAGAGAGAGAGAGAGAGAGAGAGAGATTCCTTTTTCAGACAGATTGTTTGTTTCCTTATAAACATTTTCATAGGAAATGAATGTGTGTGTGTGCGCATCTGTGTGTGTGTGTGTGTGTGTGTGTGTGTGTTTGTGTGTGCGTGCGTGGGGGGGGGGCATAACCAGGCTAGTCAAAGAGCAAGGATGATTTTCAAATAGATCTGTTTAGACCTGAGCCACTGATCTCGTCTCTGACAAACTGGAATATCATTTCCACTCTGACAAACTGGAATATCATTTCCACTCTTAGTGTCTGACTTTCATCTTGTCAGTTAAAACACTGTTCTTGCATCATAAGAGATACAGGCTATACGTCTCAGAGCTTTTTTTTTTTTTCTCCTTTTTTCTTTGTAAAAATAGAGACCGTGAAAATAGTTGTCCTCAGAATCCTCCTGTCCCTGTTCCCCTGTCTGTCTCTCTCTTAAGAACAAGTGAGAAAATGGAGAGGTGAGAAACAGGTTGATGACAGAAGGGAAAGAGTGAGAATGTGCCAGGAGATGACTCAGGCTAGCGCTGGTCTAAATGATCGCACAGAAGCCTAGCTGTGTTGCGGAGGGAAAGTGTGTGTGTGTGTGTGTGTGTGTGTGTGTGTGTGTGTGTGTGTGTGTAAGTGTGTGTGTTTAGGGTTTTGCAGCAGCATGTGAACTAAAGTGCACCAATGAGAATATAAATAACTGAGATTTTGCAGGTCTTCACTTAGGACAGAAATATGTTTAAGAAGATAGAACTGTTATTATTTAAGAAGTGGCAAAACATTTTCTTTTGGCAACGGTTTAGGGTTAGGATTATTCATCACAAAGGATGGAAGTCTCCACTATATCATGAAGACAAATATTTGAGTGTGTGTGTGGTGTGTGTGTGTGTGTGTGTGAGAGAGAGAGAGAGACAGAGACAGAGAGAGAGGGAAGGTCAGGCCAGGCCTTGAGTAAAGCCCTAGCTTGAAAGCATCATCTCCCTGTTGACCAAATTTTAACAATGTTTAGCAATTCCTCCTTCACATGATACACAGAGGTCCAGACTTCTTCTTGTTAGAGAGGATAAAAATGGGCTATGATTCACGGCTAAGCTACGAGGGGCCTTGAAACATTAAGCTACTATGAACTCATCTAAAACCATAGACTTCTGAAAGTTTTAAACATATCCCAGTCAGTGAAGACCATTAATAAAAAAAAAAATACTTCATACATCTGTCAAATGTGATGGACGCTCGTGTGATTGGTGGCTTAATTTCCCGTTGGAGGCCTTGGAGGTGTTTTGGGCCCAGACTCAGTGTCATGTAGCTGTTAGCAGCAGGCAGTCATCAGGCGTTTTCTCAGCCTCAAACGAATCGCTGACTCAAACTTCTCAGTTCACTGTGCGGCTTAAAGAGCTTAATGGTGTTTACATTTCAGCTAATGTACGAGCTTCCACAGAGCGCCGCGCGTCAAACTTAAGCACACAGAGAGAGAGAGAGAGAGAGAGAGAGAAAGTGCAGAAACACTGTTAATCACACTGCCAAACAGAGTCACTTTAAAAGATATTTTTACTGGATCACTGAGACAGTGCTAAATAATGATATTTTTTGTAAAAAAAAACCAAACAAAAAAAACGATGTGTTAGTGCTCTGTTCCCCAGTGTCTAATGTTGCTTTAAACCGAAGGTAAAAAAAAACAGGTTTGAGGCTGGTCAAGACTGTGAAGGTAAAAAAACAGGTTTGGGGCTGGTCCAGACTGTGAAGGTAAAAAAAACAGGCTTGAGGCTGGTCAAGACTGTGAAGTGGAGCAGACGGAGGAGGCCAGGGCCTTGCTCTGACCTGCCAGCACGTTAGCTAAAAGGGGGGACCCGGGGAGGTGAGGGTACTGCTCCTGATGGAGTGTGGCCTCCTGTTCGGTGACTTGGCTACTCCTCGTCTGGGAGCCACCGGGAGCAGGCGGGATCCCAGCATGGGGCGGTAGAGGAAAGCAATACGGAGCTGCGAGATACTAAATCACAGAATGACTGAATAAGGACAAAACAGAGTTTAGAAACTGTTCTTTTCCCTAAATGAGTCAAACCAGGTAACATGTTCTGTAATGGAGAGATTATGTAAATGACGGCTGCTCGTCGCAGTCGCGGCTGACTGCACGTTGCCTGCTCACTCTCTTTCTGTCCATCTCTCTCGCTCGGACCATAATCCCCGCTGACCCTTGGCCTCACGCCCTCTCCTTCTCTCGCTCCTTCTCTTTCTCTTTCTCTTTCTGACCACAGTCCCTGAACGCTCTACCTGCGAACGGCCCCGCCCTCTCTGAGGCTGGTTTGAAAAGAAAGCAGAGCAAGAGTGAAGTGCTAATTAAACCGCACATGATAGAAGCTAATGGCCCAGATAGCACTAGGGCCCAGCAGTGATTCTGTGGTAATTCAAAATTTGTTGTTGTACACAACCCCTGTCTTTCCACTCTCCTTGGAGACCTGGTATAAAGAGTCAGGAAATGAACATTCAACTACATTAAGTGTGTGCGTGTGTGTGTGTGTGCGTGCGTGTGTGTGTACGCGTGTGCGTGAGAATATGTCCGAGCAACGCCTACTGCTAGACAAGAAAAGTGTCAGTAGATGATATACACTCCCTAAAGAGATCAAGATGAAGCATTACTAGGGACTCAGTAATCATGTATATTAAGAGCACTTAAACAATCTCCTCCTGTTCTTTTTTTTCCATTCAGTACAGAACAAGCCAAAAAGGTCAAGTCTGGCGCACTCTATAAGTGTGTTAAAGGCACCTCCCAGGGTCTCCCCCACGCTCCTCTGCCACCCGAGCAATTCCGCGTGATGACAGCGGAACAGACCTGCCATTAATGTAAAACACGGTTACGACAAGGCCTTTACACACACACACACACACCCCTACCCTCCCCTCCCCCCGCCCGCGCCCAGTGCAGTACAGTACTGAAGCTACGTCCCTGCTTCTCCTGTTCGCGTTCAACCTCCTCTCATTTCGCGCCGAGACAACGCTAGCGCCGGCCGCTGGAGCCACGTCTGCCCCCCCCCCCCGTGGCTCTTCCACATTATCATAAAGATGATTTATTTATGCTTTGTCTATTTGCGCACCTACTTACATAAACAGCTGGAGCTGGAACCTTGCTGGCGTTGGAGAAACAAAATAAATGAAATAAGCCATTATCAAGCAACAGCCACCGGCCTGGGGCAATTTGTCTGGCTCGCGTCCACCTCCCGTTCGCTCTCTCACGGCTTGGCTCCGTTTGGCGGCGGAGAGAGTGAGCGGAGGAGAGCAGAGTTATGGGAAACGGCGAGCCTGGCGTAATGTAATTATGCTACGTCTTGTGTTTCCTCAAGTCATGTAACGCTGTTTGTAAACAGGGAGGGGGGGGGGGGGGTGGGGGGGGTGGGGGGTCTAAAGCTAAACGGTCTAGAGGTTTGTAGCTTTAGGCAGAGATTCGTGATTGGCTGATTATGTTGTTAGACTGGAACACCTAGGGTTTTAATGAAGTCTGCAGCAAAGAGCAGGATGAGTAGGACTGAAGTCTGGCAAAGTGCAGAAGAGAAACCTGACAGGGAGGCTCTTAAATCATTAACTCACACGCTGATGAGTCTGCAGGATAACATTACAGGTAAAGACACTCAAGCTAAGACACTGATGGAGTCTGATGGGCATCAACTACAATGGGTCTCAGTCTATAACACAACTTAATGCTGACTCATAACACTGCCACGTTTCAGAAATGTGACACTCGTTTTCTGTCCAAAATAAAACTGAAACATTTGCACAAACTGGCACTGTCTATAAAGAGAAATCAGAGCTGTGGATGCAGAGGAGGATCATGGGAACAGGAGGACACAGGTGTTTTCTGATAGAGAAGGTCACATCTGCAGGCTTTGATAAAGACCCAGATAAGACATGCATTACATGGAAAATAACATGAATGCAAAGTGCTTTGGTATAGCTTTCATCTCTACTCCTCTGTGTGGAGACGGGGATAAAGACAGAGAAGCCCCGCATTTTGAATTATTGATGAAATGTCCTCACAGATTAGACCCCTAAGACACAATATTTCACCATCTATACAAAGCAAAAAAGAGTGTGTGTGTGTGTGTTAGGGGAGGGCAAGGAGGTTTGATATAATAGAGAACAAAAGAGAGAGAAAGAGAAAAACGACAAAAAAAAAACAATGGCCATTTGAAGATAAGAGAGGGAGAGAGTGAGGGAGAAAGAGAAGGGGGAGAAATGGAGAAGAATAGAAAAAGGAATAAAATGAAAAAAAGGGGAAGAAAAGAAAGATGGGCTCTGGGCTGGCAGTGGACTGGGAGCCCCAAAGCCAGGCCTGAAGGTCCAGAGAGCAGAGAGCAGAGCTGATGTGATCTGTGGATCCTTGGGGAGCAGGATTATTGACTGTAGCGCTGATCTGTATGTGTGAGAGTGTGTGTGTCTGCGTGTGTGTGTGTGCACGCGCACGTCTGTGTATGTGAGTGTGGGTGTTTGTGTGTGTGTATGCATGTGTGTGTGCATGTGGGCTTGTGTGCTGTGTATGTGTGTGTGTGTGTGTGTGCGCGCGCACGTGTGTGTGTGTGTGCGCGTGCGTGCGTGCATGTGTGTGTATGTGATGATGTGTGCCTGTGTGTGTGTGTGTATGTGTGTGCACGTGCATTTGTGTATGTGTGCACGCCGCGCGCATGCGTCTGTGTGTGCAGTGGCATGTGACCTGATTCTGATCAGTGAAAGGAGATTACGGAATAAGCAACAGATATGGCACTTGTGGAGACGGCAGCGGCAGCCTGTGTGTCTGTGTTCAGCACTTCACTGTAACATGTTTATCTGTTCCCCAGGCTCTGGTGCTGTACGTATGTACACGCTGATCCCAGATCAGACCACCGTGGGAGAACAGGCTTGCCTGTGAGGGCTCTCCGTGCTGCAGAGGGAGCCCTCATACAGTAGCACATCAGCTCCACATATCATCCTCTCAGATGCTAATGACACACAGATGAACGCCTTACATAACAAAGTTGCGCCTTCCTTTGTAAATTCAGTCACGTCCAAGCAGAGTTGCAGCTAGACTGAATAATAGATCTGTAGTTCTCCAGCCCCTCTCTCTCTTTCTGCCTCTCTCTCTCTCTGCCTCTCTCTCTCTCCCTCTCTCTCTCTCTCTCTGTCTCTCTCTCTCTCTGTCTCTCTCTCTCTCTGTGTCTCTCTCTCTCTCTGCCTCTCTCCCTCTCCCTCTCTCTGTCTCCATTCCCCCCTCTTTCTTTATCTCTCTTTCTCACCTCTTTCCTTCTTCTTTCTTTCTTTCTTTCTTTCTCTCTTAAAACTTCTAAACTACACATCTCTCATGTAGTGTTTCAGAACATGGACAAGCCCCTTTCATTGACAGAACACAGGTATGTTTTTACCTCAGATCAAGAGGTAAGCAACACTGTTTTCTGCATGCTGCACATTAAGGGATGTCTTTTAGGCTATTCCTCATGTCTGTTTACTTCAGAGGCTCTGGATTCAAACAGAAGATCTAGGTTGACTCAGTCGTACACTGATTGTCCTGCCAGCCTAAGAACATACTTTACAAAGAGCAGCAGAAGCAATAAATTGAGACAGAAACAGTGCAGCGTGTTCTGTGTTGTATCAGTGGAAGCTGATGTGTCAGCCTACTGCACAGACAACACATTCTCAACCCATGTGCTGTTTATCTTGTCCTTTCAACACAATTGAAAAAAAAAAAGGAGTTAAAGAGACATAGCTTGAAAATGTTCAAATGTTTACAGTTGCTAAATGTAGCCTTAAATAAGTATGTAAATTAGACAGAGAGATGGTGCGAGGAGACTGCTGATGGCTTACCCCTGCCGCCTGGCAGTCTGAAAAGGAAAGCACTTGCACATTTTGCACTGTTAAAAGAGTTCTACAAGGCTTTGGATAATGGACACTAAACGGATGAAGCAAGGCACATGTCCCAACCCCCGGTCCACCCACGGGTCGCTGCCCCAGCGTCCAGCGGCATGCAGGAGCTCCCAGCACAAACACTGCCCCTATGGGGCCAGCACACCAGCACTAACAAACATGAGCATTCTCCCTCATGCATCTATAAAGCACAGGAGAGAGAGAGAGAGAGAGAGAGAGAGAGCGAGAGAGAGAGAGAGAGAGAGAGAGAGAGAGCGAGCAAAGTGGGCGAATCAAGAAAGAGGGAAGGAGAGAAAATGAGATGCAGGGAGGGAGGTAGGCCCCATCCAAAATTAATGATAGTGCTTCCTTCACTTGCCTCCTTTATTTTATGAACACCAGTGAAAAAAAAAAAAGATTAGACAGTTGAACTATTTGCATAAATTGGAAGCTGAAATTTATCAAGATAAAGTATGAAAGTTTAGGAGACACCTGAAGGGCACCATTCATGAAAGCTGGAGGAGGAACACAGAGAGAGAGAGACAGAGAGAGAGAGAGAGAGAGAGGGAAGGTAAGAAGGAGAAAGAGGATGTGAAGAGGAGGTGTTGCAGTCAGCAGGTGTGCAAAAAAAGGCCAGAGGAGAGAGGGAGGAGCATAGGGATGGGGGGAAGAGAGAGGGAGGAGCATAGGGATGGGGGGAAGTGAGAGGGAGGAGCGTAGGGAAGGGGGGAAGAGAGAGGGAGGAGCATAGGGATGGGGGGAAGTGAGAGGGAGGAGCATAGGGATGGGGGGAAGAGAGAGGGAGGAGCATAGGGATGGGGGGAAGTGAGAGGGAGGAGCGTAGGGATGGGGGGAAGAGAGAGGGAGGAGCATAGGGATGGGGGGAAGTGAGAGGGAGGAGCGTAGGGATGGGGGGAAGAGAGAGGGAGGAGCGTAGGGATGGGGGGAAGAGAGAGGGAGGAGCGTAGGGATGGGGGGAAGTGAGAGGGAGGAGCGTAGGGATGGGGGGAAGAGAGAGGGAGGAGCGTAGGGATGGGGGGAAGTGAGAGGGAGGAGCGTAGGGATGGGGGGAAGAGAGAGGGAGGAGCGTAGGGATGGGGGGAAGTGAGAGGGAGGAGCGTAGGGATGGGGGGAAGTGAGAGGGAGGAGCGTAGGGATGGGGGGAAGTGAGAGGGAGGAGCGTAGGGATGGGGGGAAGAGAGAGGGAGGAGCGTAGGGATGGGGGGGAAGTGAGAGGGAGGAGCGTAGGGATGGGGGGAAGAGAGAGGGAGGAGCGTAGGGATGGGGGGAAGTGAGAGGGAGGAGCGTAGGGATGGGGGGAAGAGAGAGGGAGGAGCGTAGGGATGGGGGGAAGTGAGAGGGAGGAGCGTAGGGATGGGGGGAAGTGAGAGGGAGGAGCGTAGGGATGGGGGGGAAGTGAGAGGGAGGAGCGTAGGGATGGGGGGAAGAGAGAGGGAGGAGCGTAGGGATGGGGGGGAAGTGAGAGGGAGGAGCGTAGGGATGGGGGGAAGTGAGAGAGTGATGGGGGGAGAGGGCGGTGACACGACGCTGCCTGATCATAACACAGTCAGAAGTGTCAAATCCACCCCAGACTTCAGTCTGAGTCACAGGGATGTGGGGGAAATCAAGATGGCTAGGGGCTGAAGCACAGGTTGTGAGTCTTGGAATATTCCGAAGCCAAAAAAGGCTAACGCAGTTCCTATTCAGCAAAGTCAGCTCTGCTGGACGTTAGTGTGAAATCAAACCTGACAGATGAGCAGAAGAAGTGTAAGTCTAAGACCCCAGTTGTTTTTTTTTTTGTTTTTGTTTTTGTTTTTTTTCTTTTCTTCTGCTTTTGATTGGTGGACGCGTTTCTGGGTGACCATGACCTAAGAGTCATTGTCTCCTCAGAGGATGAGCTCCACAGGGAAAGCTGCCAACACACACGCGCGCGCACACACGCACACACACACACGCGCACGCACACACACACACACACATTGCAAGGACAGAATAGGGGCATATCCTGAGGGGGGGGGCATTCAGCAGGCAGACAGGTGTCAGGCATCCGCAACACACATATATCACGCTTAAACAGGACCGAAAAATAAACAAGCAAACAAATAAACAAAAAAAAAGTGAAATGAAACTTCAGCTTAGAGCAAAACAAAAGGCTTTCTAAAGAAGCAATTCTAAAGAAGAAGCATTAGGAAAGAACAGGAAAAACAAACAAGCAAAACAAAAACAAACAAACAAACAAAGAAACAAAAAAAAAAAACCAAAACGAACATGAATGATGCGTTACACACAAACCTTCGGGCTCTGAACTCTCTTTGAGGACGGCTTGCTTCAGTGTGCAGCAGAAGATTTCGTGACACTTAGCGCGAAAGGGGGAGGAACCTTTACTCCTTATATCCGCGGAATGGATGGAATCCTGCCGCAACATAATGTACTCCTGGGTACCTGGGGCAGCGTCATCCTGGACTGCGACGGGGGCCATAACAAAACGAACGCAGGGTTAGAGAGGGAGAGCGCCGCAGAGCAACCAAGAAAAAAGAAAATAAAATAAAAGAATGAAAAATAATTAAAGAAGAAAAAAAAAAACCAAAGCAGGAAGAATAAAAAAGCAAAAAAGACAACAACATCATAAGCAGTAACAGTAACAATAACAGAACATAGCTTTTTACACACACTGAGAGAGAGAGAGAGAGAAAGACAGACAGAGAGAAAGAGAGAGAGAGACAGAAAGAGGACAGTGAGAGAGAGAGAGAGATAAAGAGAAAAAAGAGAAAGAGAAGAGGAGAGAAAGAAAAAATATCAAGCTCCATATACAGTAAAATCACAAATGACAACCAAAATGAGAAGAGTGATGCCTGTGAGGTTTGTAGGGGAAACTGTGAGGGGGTGGAGGGGAGGGGTACAAAAAAGAGCAGGTGTGAGCAGGTGGGGGAACCATCGGGCAAACAGTCAAGCGCTCTGTACTGTTTCATTAGCTAAGAGCCCCCTGTAGAACAGGGCTGATCCTCTGGGCATGGACTAGCCTGTGGGTACTGTGCGGGAATATTCGCTAAACCTCATGCAGTCTGCCCGGGCAGGTTCAGGACACGCAATCTGCCCAGGCAAGCCTCTTCTTTCTTTCCGCAGGACAGTTCGGGCATTCATACGGACAGAGAACATGCACCAGGCGCAGACTTCGGGAGTCTTCGTTCCATAGCATACGCAAACACATGCACTGTGGAAGAGCCTTGGGTTTCAACTCTGTATATGAGGTCTGACATGCCAGTAAACAACAACATGCATTTTTCCCTCAGCCACACACACACACACACAGAGATGGCCTCATGCAACCTGGACTCTTAGCCTCATCTGAATAATGGATCTGTAATTTCCACTTTAACATGAAAGTGGTCTCACTCACAGAAGAACTGGCCTCTGGGAAACACTCAGCTTGTATTTATTGAGAGTATGTGATTTGAGCTGCACTAAATAATTATATGAAGAGCAGGATCCCACTAAGTTCCACTTAGCTGTTTACAGTTAATGGCTATTGGGTCAAATGTTTTGATTTGTAAGCAGCTATATAAAAAGAGCCCTATATGTACCCTTCTTTTTTTTTAAAAAAAAAAAAGGGGGGGGGTGGGGGAAACATTAAAAATTCAAAATTTTTTGTTAGAGTGATTCAATTTGACTGTGCGTTTGCAATGACTGACACAATACTAATAAACTGTGGTGAGTTGCCTGGATTGATTCACTTCATAAAAAATTCTGAGTCCAAACAAGCACTGGGGAGCACTGAAATACAGGAAGGTCACAGGCAGCTGAGCAGACACCTAAAGCGGGGTCCTCAGGAGACCACTACATCATCAAAGACACCTCAATTGACCTTCACTCTTGACCCCTCGTAAAACTTAAGCACTAGCGTGTTAGCTTGCAGCCACTACATTAATTCAGGTATTAAAGCAAGTGGCTAGCACTTACGTTCATGGGCAATCAGTAGCCTGCACAGCCTAGTTTTATTCGGATGAAATGTATTAAAAATCCTGTCGTGTAGAGCTTATTTATAGCCTTCTTTTCCGCTAGTATGATCTGAGGCAAACGTGTGGTATTAGTCCGCTGTGGTAAAACGGAGAACGTTTTTCTGACTTTCTTCCCCATTCAAACATGAATGGAGGTTAGAACAGAAATCACCTTTTCTCAGTTCAGCTCATCAATGGGTAACACACAGCTCAACGGCACCTAGCTAGTGCACGCGCACGCACACACACACACACACACACACACACACACACACACACACACACACACACACACACACACGCACAGAGACCCTTTGGGACCAATTTAGAGCCGTCTAATACAGAGAGTAGCTTTGGCTGTCACCTCATTCTTTTATAGCAATGAAAGTGCATTAAAATAGAACGCTGTTCGCAGCACAAAGACAAGCCTTGTGGGGCATTGTTGAGCGGATGTTAGTTAAGTGGTCTCCTTTTATCATCCTTTATCAACTTCAAACACGAAGATTTTTTTTTTATTATTTTATTTTAAGAACGCTAATGTGAAAATGAACATAATGAAACAGAAATAGCTAGCATGAAAAGACCTGTAGTTGATTCAGTTGGAAAAAAAAAGAAAAAAAAAAAGTTTGCTAAAGATCATCGGAGTTTGATCCAAACTAAATTTGCGTCATAATGGACTCCATACCCGCGTTGATGTTTCATGTTTTACAGAGACCACTGCTCCTAAAAACCACAGCTCCACTCCACTTACACTTGCCTCAACAAAGGCCTCCTCTCCAGTAGTACCCTGATCTAAGACTCAGCTAAAAAGACCATCAGGAGAGGAAGATGAGGAGTGAATCTTTAATGCCGTTTGGGGGCATTGGATCTCGTCTTTCCCCAATATCTAATTATCAATACATCTGAGCTTCCTCCTCATCATTCCTTCGAGTCTGAGGCATCCAGAGAAAGCTAAGTCACTGAACTTGCTGAAAGCAAACGTTGAAATGAAAAGCTACAGGATTTTTTGTTTAGTGGCGGTGCAGATGATGTGAGGCATAGGGTGTTCCACTCACATATTCCCTCACGCAACTCGTCGATGAACGGGCCACGCCTCAAACTGCCCGGCAGCGAGGGCTGATATTTCACCCTTCTCCACCCCTCTTGTGGCGCCGGCCTCGTTTCCAAAAAAAAAAAAAGAGGGAGAGAAAGAACGAAGAAAGAGGGTCCAGAAAGGGGTGTCTCACCCACCAGTGAGGACCCTGACGCTGTGGGCGGGGCTCTGAGATGTTCCTGACCGCCTAATTCCACCCGTGGTTATTAATGACCACGTTAACCGCCGGCTCAAAAGCCGCAATAAAAATGACGGACGCGCTCGGCGCGGCTCGGCTGCGGTCGTTTTTTACAGCCTGTCGTCTTCCGCACTGCACCGCCCGTGATGGAGAGCGTACGGCACTGGGGGCAGCGCAGAGCCTGATGGATGGCCAGTCCTCCGCGGACGTGGTGGTGTTGGGGTGGTGGTGAGGGGGGGGGGGGGGGTCATTGCTCCCTATCAGGCAAGGCGCTGCCAATGAGCTGTCACCCATAGGCCTGATGGGACGTGATCTACAGCCAATGGAGCCACCGCTATACCAACCCGGCATGGACAGCTGTCCTTGTCCATGGTGCTGAAAACAAATCACGAACCAACCATATAGGAACGTTATGAGTGTGTGTGTGTGTGTGTGTGTGTGTGTGTGTGTGTGTGTGTATGTGTTGGGGGTGGGGGTGGGGGGGCGGAGTTAATAATGCTCACTGACCCTCTTGTGCCTTACACAGACCCCTAGCACCTAGCATCATGGGTAGCTCCACAACAAACTGAGATTCAGATAAAGGCTGAAAGTCAACAGACAAACAAAGACAGGTGCTAGAAAAAGCACACAGAGACGCCAAAGCTCAGAAATGTGACTTCAGCGTGAGCTCGAATGTAAATCGTGACGCCATCACAAAAATTACGCTGTCAACCTGTGAACAACGACCGAGCGGCGTTTCAAACATTCAGATTGAGAGCGAGCTGCGGGTAGGGGTCATCGAGTTTAAACGGCACGAAAGATTTACGAGACGAGCGTCTCGACCCTAGCCTAATTTAGACAAGTCAAAAATGATGTTCATCAAACAAACGAAAGAAGAAAAAAAAAATTAGCAGAGCATCCAGCATGAAATAAAAAAAAAAAAAAAAAAAAGACAGAAAAAGAAAACATTAGGAGCCCAACGAGGGCAAGAGCATTGTGCCAGAAGCACGCTGCAGCCCAGAGCTGAGCGTGTGCCTAAAATACTCGGCCCGTCAAATATTAGAAGGGCTCTAGAATCTAGACTGCATCTTAGCCCTGTGGGATCCTCTCCTCAGCTTGGCAGCCTAGCAAAAAGATTCAGGTTATTTTAGCTGTGTCACCTTGCCTGTACCAGTAAGTGGAGGTGATGATGATGATGAGGAGGACGAGGAGGAGGTGGAAGGAGGTGGGGGGGGGGGGTTCTTTTCAGTGAGAAAATGAGTTTGCAGGATTGAGTCTTTTCATCTTCTTTTGCTGCTGTGTCTCTTCAGATCTGCTGCTAACATCATTACGTCTGCCTGAAAGGACGCCGCGAGCTAGTTAAACGGAATAAGACAGGCACCAACACACAAATAATGCCGACGACCTCACTGAGAGATGGTAAACAAACTTTGGGGTCACTCCAATGAAATGCCTAAGCCGTTAGATAAGCTCATCTGTATTTTGGGACACAAACAAGTAACTGGGGGTTGTTCAAAACAACAACAACAACAAAGAAATCAGTATTCTTACGGAGATTTAAGTTCTGCTGTTGGAATAGTAGAGATGAATATCAATGTGGGAATGAGAGCTTCCATTTAAGATACATTTAACACACTTGAAAAAATAACTAATGCTACTTCTGTTTTCCTCCTGTCTTACGCATGTTTTGTTGTATGTGGAGGACAGGAACATTTCCTTCTGTACAATTGCTATGACGCAGAGTAAAACGCACAGGTTATTTTCTCTAATTATTCAATTATGATCAGTTTAACTCTTCTCTGATCAAATGAAAAAAAAAAAAACTATTATGAAAACCAAAACTATTGTTACGAAAACGCCTTGCTTATATCAAAAATGGTGGACAGAGACCTTTCCATGGTAAATGAATGAATGAATCTCTCTATGAACCCACAGGGGCAGAAGGTAAATGAACGAATGAATCTCTCTATGAACCCACAGGGGCAGAAGGTAAATGAACGAATGAATCTCTCTATGAACCCACAGGGGCAGAAGGTAAATGAATGAATGAATCTCTTTATGAACCCACAGGGGCAGAAGGTAAATGAACGAATGAATCTCTCTGTGAACCCACAGGGGCAGAAGGTAAATGAACGAATGAATCTCTTTATGAACCCACAGGGGCAGAAGGAACCGTGGGGCATCTCACTTTATTCCATCTCCTGTTCCATCAGGAACCCTGCAGTGTGACTGGTTCTCTTCTGTATGTCGCGTTATTATCAGACGCCAGAACCTCCTCACTCACCGAAGCCCACACAGCGCACAAACTCTCGCCTTCCCTCCTGCTAACTCTCCTCCTCAGCCCGGATGGACCCCCTGCTTTCTCCCTCTGTCGCTCCAAGAAAAAAAAAAAAAAAGAGTCTAGACAACAAAGAGTCTACTGACTGGTTTCTTTATCACCCTCCCCCAACACACACCTCTCTACCTTACCACAATATTTGACAGCACAAACGCAGACCCCCTGCTGCTTGCCTCTTG